>NC_081139.1:8795949-9045949 GCF_958295425.1 Solea solea | reverse complement strand
CTGCTGATGTCCTCCATTGTTGTCAAATCTATAAGTCTGTGTGGGTTTACTGTGGGTACTTCAGCCTCTATCCCTACCAAAGGCAGACAGATTGGGGTTACTGGACACTGTAAAACGTCCTTCGCTGAGAGGAAGACCATAAATGGTTGTTTGACTTGAAAGGGCCGGCAAACTTTCTATTGGCGCATTTCCACCGGCTCTACTCGCCTCGCCACGGCACGGTTTAAGTAGCGTTTCCACTAGCCTAGTACCTGGTACCAGGTACTATTTTTTAGTACCTACTCTGGTGAGGTTCCAAGCGTGCTTAAGTAGGTACTATGCGATGATTGGTCAGAGTGCCGGCCGCTGACTGGCCAGAGTCCCGTCACAGGAAGAGACGTCCCACATAAAAAAATCAAGCCGAACAGCGCCGAACTGTAGATCACTTAAAACTACTTAACAATCCTAACAACGTGGGTTAATCTCCATCAACTACCAGGGAAACCTCTATATTTAACAGGAGTCTTTTAAAGTGGAGTGGTGTATTTAGGGACAGCGCCACTGATCGTGAGCCACAGACCGCTGCAGTCTGTGGAGTAGGAGGCTGTACTCCGGAGACGTGTGGACAGAAATCAAGCCGAACAGTGCCGAATTGTAGATAAATTAACTACTTAACAATCATAAAAACGTGGATTAATCTAAAACAACTACAGAAGTGTGGTGTAAAAACGAAGTCACCGCATAAAACAAGTCACCGCAGTTTCACTCAGCCGTGCAGTGATGACTCCGCCCACGTTAAGTAGGTACTTTTTTTTAGTGGAGATGCAACCTAATTGTGCCGTGTCGTGCCGAGGCGAGGCGAGTAGAGCCGGTGGAAATGCGCTATAGGGTGTACCCTGCCTCTCACTTGGTGACATCTTGATTTGACCCCTATAATGCAATGGACATCACATGACTTGTTTACAGTGGCATATTGGCAGGAAGAACCTGCAAAAAAACTGCAAAAATGAATGGCACCAGTGAGGTTTCAAACCATCAGAGTTCACTGCTCACTTCAGATCAAGATCAAGCAAGGTATAGCAGAACCTGACTCTTAAAATGCCTTCACAGTGCTTTTCACAGGAATAGAAACAGCTAGAGAAAAAGTTATTCCAGAACTACAGTATCCTGACATCTTAAACTTTCTGATCTCTCATCAAACTCCGGAGAATGCCAATACATCACAATAAAAGCCAATTAGGGCTGCAGCTAACAATTATTAGAGATACACGGAAACTTCGGCCAACAAAACATAAACAAGACTTTTAACACTGAAACAACACGACCGAAACAGGATGTTGTGATGACGCATGAAAAAACTGCAGCCAGCACACGCCTGTCTATTTCCGCTTAGAGTCTGTTCAAGATCAGTTTGGAACACCAATAAAACGATTCCAACAAGATGAGAGTACGCGGTGGAACAGCACCTATTAAATGCTGAAAATTAAAAATGCTTTGGGCAAAAGCGAAACTTGGCTGCATACAACACAGATTATAAAATCCCTGTGACATTCACTTCACACCAGAGAACATTCTCTATCTTCTCGCCCCCTTTGAGCAGTTAATTAAAGACACCAGCTAATCTGATGCATCTGTGGCAGATGTTATTCCCTTAATAGCAGCACTAAAGCGTCTAAACGGACCACGGAGTGAAAACAATGAAAAGTACACTCTTAAGAGTCTGACATTTTACTAAGATCTACTCGGATCCCCTGCATATCATCGCGACTGTACTCGATCCTTGTCATAAAGATCATTACTTGGATGTGGGGATAAAGCAGCGTGTAGAGAAATGATCCAGGCTGCACTGGATACAGAGAGCCCACTAGGAGACGGAGAAGCACACAGTGCAGGAGCGGTGTACAGAAAAAAGCTTGTCTGTCTGCACCAGATGGGGGGCATGCACCCTCATGATATGTTTGATGAGATCCTCCTAAATATTTTCATAGTTTTTTAATTGATTTATTCTTTGAAGCATGAATATTAATCTATACAATTGCAATACCTTGACTTTAGTGAGGTAAGTACACACAGTCCCAGCCATAACAACAAAATTAGATTTAAAAAAAAAAAACAATGGTACAGAATTGGCATAATAATTTCTTTTAGTGTTTCAGTTTTCGGCTAAGTGTTTCCTGATTTTTTGTTTCGACCAACAATTTTCATTTCGGTGCATCCCTAACAATTATTATTAATCAGTTATTTTTCCAATTAAATAGAAATAATCTTGACTATTCAGACACAGAAATAATAGGGAAGATAGCCACTCCTATTATTCCCTGCACAACACAACATGTTAGCCACCCTGACTTATTACAAGGCTTGTTGAATACTCCGTTCTATGCTTGCTTTGCACACCTTTTTTGGCAGTGATGCACCTCTGCTGTCTATTTGGATCTTTGTGGATCCAGTAAAATGTACTCTTCTTAGCTTGGCCCTGAGTGTTTTGGCGTCCTGGGGAACAACAGCTATCCACCATCTTTACTTTTTATGAATACAGCCAGCAAAGGGACCAGCCACCTGATATGTTGCCTGGTGTCTACATTTAACGATTTGAACAGTCCAAGATTGTATGAGCTCCTAGTTCTCTGGCCAATAATAGCTTACCAGCAATCAGCAGAACAGCTGCCAGCATTCTTGCAAATCTCAACAGGTTGCATTCATTTAAAGAAAATAAAAAATAAAGCATTGCTATTTTGGCCTGATTTTCATTATCTGAAGTTGACTCGATCCATCTTTGGTTTGAGAGGAATTTATAACCCTTGGAAACGTTTGGAAAGCTTTATTGTATTCAAAATAATGAGCTATCAAATCTCCTTCCCTCTGCTCCACTGTGTGTGCAGGAAGAAACCGTGAGCAGAGGTGAGAGACTGAGCTACAATTAATTTAGTGTACATGAATTAGATAGATAAAAGGTTCTTGGTTTATTGTTAGTGTTACTTACCCCAGACTGAAGAATTCAGCACAGATATTTATGTGAGTTTAATCTTTATCAAAACTATGTACAGTATCAATACTATGTGTAAAAAAATTGCACTACATGAAAACATCATGTTTTCTCCTATAGAAGGCCCTGCCTCCTGCCGACGAACCTGACGACAGTCCAATCCCAGAGGGGCCAGATGCTTCAGGTAAAAGAATGACCTTTAAGAATGTATTGACATTTTTTACATTCAATACTCCCATTTTGAATCAAGAGAGCAAAAAGTAAAAGCAAAGCTGCTGCCAGTTTATACAATGCAGTGAAAACAAAATCAATTCAATACTTCACCAGTTAACAGTAAAGTACAAGGGAGATCAGTCTCTCTTTTTAGTGCCACCGATTATTTTAAGTGCTGCATTCTGAATAAATAGGGGTGAATTCAGAATGACTCCTGCACAAAGATAGTGACAGAATTTAACATTTGAAGTAATACAACTCTGCAGGATGACCGCTAATCACTAAAGTTGTACATTTGTAGCACAATATTCAATCATAAATATTATTATTCCATATACAATATTCTTTCAAACTAAACTGGAAGAAGTGTGTATTTTGTTTTTTTGGTTGTGTAACAAGTCTGATTGGAGTTGCTGAATCACCTAGGTCACCAATCAATAGAAAACATTTTTGAGAAATTATTTGTTAGTTGTAAAAGAACAGGTCTGTGACTGTAGTAAAGACAGTATAAGCAGCTTCTTTTTTACATATATAGGTAAGACTGTGGCAGGTTGTGCTAAGGAAGGCTTGTTGTGTGTGTGTTTCAGAACTGCCAACCTGCCTGCTGTGTGTGTGTCTTACTGGCTCAGTGTACTGTGAGGAGGTCAGTCCAGACATGACTGCAGTTCCCACACTGCCTAAAGAGACGGCCTACCTGTATGCTCGCTTCAACAAGATCAAAAAGATCAGTAGCAAAGACTTTGCTGAAATTGGTAAGAATGTTGGTCACATGACATGGGAGGTATGTTATGTCATGTTCATCTAGTGTAACAATAATACATGTGAACTATTAAAAAACATTTGGATTTTAGAGTAAGTGTGTAAATGACATGGAAGCTATTGAAAGACTGAATTCAGAATTTTACAAAATGTTTACTGGGTTACTTTGAAACAAAAGTAGGTCACAAACCTGTTGTGAAACTACATAAATATTTAGGGATGCCCCAGCTATAAGATAGTGGCTATAAGATATTGATTTAGCAAGGCAAGAGTTCAGCTGGGTACTGAGTTTATGTTTTGTTTGTACAATAGGGAAAAAAGATCACAGAATGATCAAACCTACAGGTGCTGAGATTAGTGACCCAAGCAAAGGAAGTTTAAACTGCTTAAATTACACAAATGCAGGATACTAATATTCAAGGCAACATAAATGTGGCAGCACTACAAGAAAATAAATTGAGACATGCAAATAAATCTAAATTGAATTTAATAGCTGCTTTTTTCCATCTGCCAACAGTGACTCTAAAGAGGATCGATTTGACGGGCAACCTGATTTCAGAGATTGAAGATGGAGCATTTTCTAAGCTAACCATGCTGGAGGAATTGTCTCTGGCTGATAACAGACTGGTCAAACTTCCAATGCTCCCAGCAAAACTCAAATCCTTCAACGTCAACCACAATCTCCTCAAAACCAAGGGTGTCAAAGCTAATATTTTCAAGGTACACAGCTGCACAGTTCCCACCCCCAGGCTTTGACCAGAAATAAAAAGAAGACAACAGGGAGAAAATGTGCCAAAGTCTAGGCCAGTACATTTTTTAACTGACAAGGCGGCCAAAATTATGCTCTGCCAGCACAAAGAAGTTCATATTTTAAACAAAGTTTGTGGTTGATAGAAAGACCAACAGTATATTTGCAACGTTCCCTTTAAAATCCTTTATCTGCTGCAAATCACTTTGTTTCTTACAGAAAATGACCAAGTTGGTCAACCTGTTCATGGCCGACAACCAGCTGCAAGCGGTTCCTTACATCCCAGACAGTGTTCGCATCTTACATATACAGGTTTGTGTCTTAAAATATACAAATAAAGTGATTTCCAAATACATTCCTTAATATTGCTTGAATTTAACATCAACATTTTTTTTTTTAAACTTGATGTTGAACATTGTGACTCTACCTGCTAAAATGTATTCTCAATCTCAACACTGATTTTATTTCCTCCAGAACAACAACATTACTGAGGTCAACAAAGACACCTTCTGCGGGTCTAATGACACCTACTATCTACGAATGAGCCTCAGCGAGGTCCGTATGGACGGCAACCCTGTGGTTTTATCCAAGTACCCTGACAGCTTTGTCTGTATGAAGGTACTGCCTGTTGGACGGTACCGCTGAGAAGGCATAAATTCTACTGTAGCCCCATTGACGGAGCAGTTTTCCCACAATGTATGGGAAGGGGATACTGTGATGTTCTGGATTTTGGGGCACTAGTGACCTTGTATCAATGACATACTTCAGCAAACCTACAAACAGCTTATAATATTGTCAGGTCGAAATGAAAGCACTGATAGTGCAGAATTGAACAAAATTCTTACCTCTGGATTTTGTCTGCTAAGGAGTCTGTAGGAGCTACACAAAAGTCACAATATTTGGTGTAAAACCATATGTGAAGTCAGTGTATCTGCTAGTTATAAATGTCACAACTGAAAGGTAAAGTGAAAACATGAAAAGCCTGCCTCTTGGCTTCCTAAGCTCTCTCCAAGAACACATGGCCATGATGGCACACAGTCCCTGACAGTCCTTTCTTAAAATGATCTTTAAAAAGTGATATAATTGTAAAAAAATGAAAACCAGCCTCCCCATCCTTGCACAGCACACACCTTTGACATTCCTGGCTAATCACTGCAAAAAGAGGACTTGTCAGTTTAGGACAATTTACAAAGAGGCAGCACGCAGACGCTGTTAACAAATGTGACATGCACTTGAAGCATACATAGCACTTGAAGCATACTGAAGCATTCACAAGTTAGGTAACAGTACCTGTTCAGAAATCACCACAGAAGAGGTACCTTCTAGGGTGACTCTGATGTTAAAGCATGGGGAAGCAACAGTAATAATTGTTTAATTTTAACCTGATGTTGTACTACTTGGATTAATGAAACTACACAAACTACTTGTTACACTGAACAAATACATTCCTGCAGCCACAAGTCAACAGACTTGCTTGAACTACTTCTACCTTTTAGCTCAAAACACAAAAAGTTTGCTTGCTTTTTTTAATCTGTGAAATGAATTTAAGATAGATCAGTTTTGTTGCAATGAATAACTACAAGTTGAGTATTACACCCACTAAATATGTCCAAATGAAGCCCAAAAAGGACCCATCTTAATTAGTGCATTAATGCTGCAACAAAAAATAGAAAGTGAGTTTGTGACAACTAGGCTCACTGACATACACAGCAACATTTCAGATTTATAGATGTTTTTGGTTGGACCTGAGACAAAAAATGTTTTTAAATGATGTACCTCCCTGCAAAAGCAAAAAGGAATGCTTGACACCTGCATGTTAATTTTGTGTCTTGTTTTCTTTAACTGAGCCTTGTCTTACGAGTGGAAACGTTTTTCAGATAGTACTTAAAGAAAAACAGCCTGTGAGCTTGGTTAACATTTCTCATTACATAAATCTTTTGTTGCTTTGAGATTCCTTTCTTGTCAGATTATTGATCCCAGATGACCCATGCAGCTGACAAATAACAGATTGTCTTGAACTGTCTATTATAAAGTGTTGTGTAAGGAAAAAATTATAGAAACAAATATGACAGTTAGGGCTGCGCTCTACAATTGTTTGAATTAATTTTACTTTAAATCGTGCCATTACTAGCGCCTTCGATAAGGGCAACAGTCATATAAACATGTCCAGCTGCGGACTTCCTCAAGTATTTTGCAACTTACCTTCACTTTGCTCTTTTTAATTTTAAGACAATGTTTGACGTGTGCTGGGGAGCAATGTATCTCTGAACTATAGTAATGTGAAATAACTCCTCTCTTATTTAATTGTCTGTCTTGTGTCCCTATAACCCTTCTCCTCCAATTAAAACACTTAAAAAATACTTTATACTTTAATAAAAAATATTACTGATGTGAATAAGATGTGATGTACAAATGTATGTTATATGGCTATGTTTTTAAGGTATTTTAATAAAAGATACACCTTTTTCTTACAAAATGCGTTTAGAATCATTGTTGGAGTCTGTTTCATGCATAAGTGTTTAATATTATAAATAAAGCAAAGGTACAATAGCAAAAAAGGAAAAAAGAATGAAAGTTTTATTGGAGGTTTTAGTGGAGGTAATGGCTTTCCCACTCTGGATATCTTTGGCAAATGAGTGGACCAGGGTTATGATTTATACTTAGGCTATATAAGGAATTCACCTGTGTATATATAAAATAAATGGAGAACAACTGTGCTGCAGTAGTAGTAGATTTGTATTATTCAGAAGCACATGAAAACTGACGTTACCGTAATTTAAACAGCATTGAGCAATTTTTATTTTTGAAAGGATTCACGTAAGCTAGCTGGAGAAGAAGAAACACGGCATTCATGCTACAATATCCACTAAAAAACTGTGTCTAAATGAACAATTACAGTATGTTGACGACGAAAAAGCGAGATGCAGAAATTCAAAAACACATGATGTATAAAGTAATTAAAAAATTGAGACTCATTAGAGCTACCAGCATAGTCAATGCCCCACTATTCAAACAAATAATGCATTACACCATTCTGACTACATATATGTGTGTCTGTGTGGAAATCTTTAAAAGTAATATTTCATATAGAAATGTAAATCAGGCCACATAATTCTAAATGTCTGTGGTTTGTAACTGGTATGTAGGCTAATCATCCGTCATCCTGCAGTGACTGAGGTTTACCACCAACAAAAACGTTTAAATTCCTGGCCTGGCCCACAAATGAACTTTTTGTTTTATATTTTTGTTTATTATTCTAAGTACATGTTCATGTCAGTGTGTCATTGAAGAGTTGGGATCAGCATACAAACACTGTCTACATTAGCTGAACAGTTACAAAAGGAATTTTCCATAATAACATTCAAGAAAATGCAAGTAAGGCAAAAATATGTGTTTAGAGCACACAGGCCAGTTTGGAAAATGTGGGTTAATCCCATTCAGTCCAGCCAACTTGGCAACATTCTCTGAGTAAACAGGAGAATAAGTTCCACATTGCCTTTGCAGTTTGATTTACTATGACATTTTAGTGCTCCCACTTCAATTAAGTCCCATGCTGATATTTACTACAAAGAGTGGGGATCATATTTTACATTGTATTTCTCTCTAGAATGATTGTGAAACAAAGCAGAGAAATCAATAATCATGAATTTATTTGCCCCATGCTCGCTTGTGTCATTGCCACAATAATCTTGAGTTAATATTACATTCCATTCATTAAAAAACTAAGGGGTAAATACTCTTTCAATTTTGAATATGCTTCTTTCAAAATTATCTGGAGGAGGCTCAATGAAAATGTACCACCACAGTGGTGTTTATCCACACTATTGCTTAATTCTGCATCTTGAGTATAAACAATAGCCATCTAATGAAATCAACATCCATCACCCAACAATCAAGGTTCCGATTTCTCTCTCCTTATTTTCCCACTTTTAAGGCTTTAGTTAAATATTCTTGTCTTTGAAAATAGCAGTGACTGAAAATGAGGTTCTAATGAATCAATATACACAGAATAATGTGCTTTTAGTGCAAGCTTGTTGTCTGTGACAACAATTTAATGAAACAGAGGTGGTAAAGCCACATGAAAGCAAAGCCACTGTCAGAATGCTGCTGAAATATAAAACCTGAAGCCATTTAATGATCACAGACCCTCAAGGTTGACCCTCTGCACTCTACTTAGACAAGATGGTGAAACTCTTCAGCAAAGATTAATGATGAATTCCAATTTGAAGATTCCTTAAAATCCATCTCCCCTCACAATGACTGATGGATCATCTGACCTTCCCGCTAAAGCAGTTGAAGATTGATCATAACCCAGCAGCAGTCACATCCATTGTGCCATGTGACAGCAAAACACAAATGGTTTTACACCACAGCAAGCAGGTATGGTACGGTGAAGCTGCCAGTTTTGCTTACTTACCTGGAAGTGCTGGAAAGTTCTGGACCTGTCATCACATCTGTCAGAGAGAGTCCTTAAAGTCCTGAAGAACAGCAGAAGGTTGTTGTGCTCCTCTACACTGAAATGACACAAAATTAAGACTGCTTTTATATGCCCTGGTAGGTTACTAAGGGCATATTCCATATGTGTAACTACAACATTCACTGTTTGTTTAAAAAAAAATAATAATAATAATAATAATAAAAAAAAAAAATAATAGACACACCCTGGCTCTCTTAGAACTGGAGTGGAACCATAATTAATGGTTTTGGTGAAACCGGTGTTTGTCCTACTATTTCATGTTGACAAATATCTGCTGTAAAATTGCTAATATATAGGACTAACTTTCAGTCGTATCATTCCAATCCAAATGCTGATGATCACATTAAAAGAGACTTTTGCACAGAACTGTACATCAAAATGTACAATTGCTGTACATATTGTGATGTATATCACAATGTTAAAAGCAAAAACTCTCTGTTTTGGTCTGAATCACTCTGTGTGAACCTTAGACATTCTGTTAAAGGCTTTCCAGAGTTTTCCATGGGGGCCCAGGGCTAGACGGCAGTCGGGTGAAATTTCCAGACAACTATAATTTCAAACGGAGCTGATGGAAACATGGCAGCACCCTCCCATAGAATGGGAGAGAGAGGGAGAGAATGATGCAGGATGATGATATATAAAGACAGCGTAGGATCAAATGCAATGCAAAAACCTTATAAAGTAGTGTCTCAGAGGAGGAAATGTTTAGGGCGTTACGTTGCTCATTAGAAAGAAGCTATATAATTTATTTTCACCAAAAACAATGGAAGATCGAATCATAAAAGGAACACTTAAGGCTTAATGTTAAACCCCAAGTAAAACAGTGCAAAGCACACTATTTTTGCTAGTTTTTAACCAACACAGCTGTTTTGAGATTTGTGAATTCAATCATGTAATTATTTTTTTTTTTTAAATAATATTTACATTAAATGTTCATGCACCCCAGAAGATGTTTCCTTACAGTCAGCTGACACCTTAATTTGGTTAGGTCAAACTGTATTGATATTGTATTGCACTAATTTTATATTATTTATATATATTTAAATACATATACACTTTTTTTTTCTTTAGTTATAGTTTACAGTTCTAACTAACAAGTTACTACCTCAGAATTCAATGCTGTGTTTTTCCGGTTGCCAAGCAACGAAATTTCGTGGCCAGATTCACTGTTGTGTTTTCTTGTGCAATGACAATCAAGGAAGTCTAAGTCTATATTGCTGAAAGTCCATTCAAAACAACCTGTACAGCTGTGTCCAAATCCTCCACACGTAAACTTAACTTTTACAACAGACCTGACTGATATGTCCTGCTGCTGTCCCACCACCAGCCCAGCTTGGACCAGGTTAACACAAACTGTTATCAAACTGCCTGGGGTCATTACTTCATCAACAGCAGGATGGAAGTCAAAACTGGTTTGACTCCCCACATAAGATAAAACAGCGTGACATAATTCATTCTGCCTTTAGTTCTTGAAACCCATCCCAAACAATGCACTTCATTCAATTCATATATTTCCGAGTCACAACCACTTTGCGTTTGCGTTGATGGACCACAAGAGTTTAACTGTTCTGGTAATAAACAATTGTGTAAAAAGGAGACATTAAACTAAAATGCACATGTAACCATGATTCTTAAATTGTAAAAAGTCAGATTTTGGACAACAACCTTTTGTGTGAAAAGTCAAGATTGTGAAAAAATGCACAATAAAGTATAACAGAGCTCATATAGCTGATGTCACACAATCCCAAAAACCAAAGCAATGCCATTTTGGCATTTTACCATCCATAGACATAGAGTATATAACCAGTAGCATAATGTATATACGAGAAAATATGTCAGTAAGCAGAAGCAGTTTCATTGAGAGAGTATACTTTAAGGGATTGATATCACAACCTTCCGGTATAAATCACAACAGAAACAATGCAGGTTCAAATGCAGGATTTACAGAGTTCTTTTTCAACACTTTTCCAAAAATGTGCACTCAACGGCCACTGCCATATTAAATGAAAATATGTCTTCTGACATTTTTTGCACAGTGGAGATATGTTTGGTCTGTAGTTATTAATATACTGACGCTTCTGACAAACTTTTTGAAGTAAGAAGCTATCAAGAGTGCTCCTGAGATTTTTTACTTTTTTATTTTGTGAATGAATATTAAATTCCCAATGGGTGACTATGAAAAAGAAAATGTGGAACAAATTCAAAATTTGCCCTGGAGCTACTGAGAGGACATAATTGCCTCTGCTTCAAACAAATCTACTATTGCATCAACACTTTTTTCAAACCACTTTTCACAAACACATTTTCTCTGCCCTGGTAGGAAGAAATGATTAATTATTGGCTGTAGGGCTTATGAGAGATTCTCATGGCCAATACAACTAACATCTGTAGAGAGTTGAACATTACATAAGGTCTGGCAGGGCTATTCCCCCTTTGCCTATAAGTACTGTAACTGCAATGTTTTCATTTTCACTCTTGGTTTCTGTCCATACCATTCATATCTAGAAATAGATTTTTCAATATCATAAATTGTGATTTGCTTTGCAAGAGGGATCATTTTCATTGTATAAAAGGAGCCTTGGTAATATATTCATCTTTATCAAACTTACTCTGCCCATCCAGGATAAGAGTAAGTCCATCAAGCTGTTCAAATCTGTTTTAATTCCTACAGCATCATTTATAAAATTTTGTTTATAAAGTTGATTAGGATTTGCAGATTCTCTAACTCCAAGGTAAGTAAACCCAGATGGTGACCACTTGAAGGGGAAATCAGAAGGCTGATGAAAGATTCCTAAGGGAAGAGCTCCAGATTTCTCAAAATTTATTTTGTAACCCAACATTTTTGAGAAATTCTTTTATAATTGAGATGATTACTAAAGTAAAATATCATCTTCATAAAGTGCTATTCTATGGCCCACTGCTGCCAGTTCAACTCCAGTTATTCCTTTATAATTATTTCTGCATAATTATTTCTGCCGACAGTTTTCATAAAAAGTGAAGATGACAGATAGCTGTTGTGTGCCAGGATGCAGAAACAGCCAATGTCGGTGGACAAGCCAATGGGAGACCGTTCTACTGGATCACCAAAGATCCCGAGGGACAGCAGACTCAAAGAACACACTGAAAGCTTGCGTCAAAGACAGAGTGATGGGGACCCGCAGGCAACGTTTGTTGCTGGAGGGATGAATTCATATCAGGAACTGATTTACAACTTTGAAGTTAGTGTGAAAGTGTGTTGGACTACAAAGCAAAGCCTTACTGTATTGTGTTACACAATATGACATTTATAAAACTATTCATATCACAAAATTAGGGGCACAATCATCGTTAGTTACGCTTCCCCTTTAATTTCCCTTTAACTGCCGAGTGGGAAGCTGCAAATCTGGATGCTAACTTCAGTGTCATTACAGACTCGAACACTAATTAACTTAAACATCTTGTTGGATTTAAATGCTTTAATTGAGGTGTGCAAGTGCTAGTTTATCAGAAAGTTGAAGATGTTGAAATGCTGCAGGTCTGGAATAATGTCCGCTCCGGCTATTTCCATACTCATGACAGCACCCATCACAACCTTGAGTATCAACTGATATGAATATTAATTAGTCCAATAGAGTAATACATTTTTTAAATCTTAAATCAAATTAAATCTTTTTAACAAAACAACAAAGCCACATTTGTGCTGATGCTTGTGACCACCTGCGTGGTAAACCTGTGCCGCCCTCACACAACCATGGCGCACATATCTTTAGAGCCTGTGCTTAGTGAAGCATTTACATGATATATAAGGTTTACGGATCTTATCTGATTTTACTTTATCTCTTGTTCAATATCAAATCCAGTGATTTTGACCAAAAACAATACAACGTATGAGATCGGCTCACTCCTAAAAGTACGCCTGGCTTATGACAACTGTTAAGTTTGCGCCCAACAAGGTCTCAGATATTGGTCTTGCAATAAAGCACCTTTTAAGGATTCAAGTATGTTGTTTCTTGGATTTTGTAACTACAGCGAGTCTGACTGACGGCAAACACAGCCAAAGTCTGTGTCCAGTCTGTCCACATTTCAGTTCTCTGGCCCGATGTTTCCTATAAAACATTGACTAGAGGCCTGATGCTGAACTAACATGTTTTCATTACACAAACTACTCAAACTACTTCAGAAAGACAGGAGCACAGAGAAAATGTCTCCTACATAAAATAATTGCCATTGTTCTACAGTTTTGAGCAGCTCAACTTTAGATAGATTCAGTCCGATATTAACTGTTTGACTGTAATTCACTCTCCATCTTTCTCTCTTTCTCAAAAACACAAGCACATACACACACAACGAGAGAGAGGGAGAATGCAGCAGTGTGTCAGAATCATTATCTTCAGTATTTTTCCGTCTGTTACTTGCCAGATTCTGCTGACTGGACCATACAATCCAGATGTGGTTTGGCCTCAGATATAGAGCAAATCAGACTTCTGCTCTGCTATTGTGGACCATTGACAGAGCATACACTTTCTGCCAAACTGGGTTTACAAGGAAAGAATATGCACCTGGGCACACACACAACATAAAACATACAACATATTTACAACTGAGAAAATGCATCAAATTGATGTTATACAAGTAAGGGGCAAATAAGGTGATCCCATCTACATTGACACACATTGTTGTAGACTTCAACAGTATGTTGTCAGTTAAGGTCATTAAAAAAATATCAATGTTGATAAAATAGATGAAGGCTGCTGGAGGTGACAGCTGTGGCAGTGGCAAATAGACATGGAGGAATATGAATCTTCAAATGAAATCACTAGTACTATGCATTGGTAAGACTTTCAAGTCAATAAATAATATGATTTTCACCATTCAAGATTATCCCCATGATTGAAATTCACCAATATCAATTAAGTGAGAACTTTATTTAATGATGATGCACAACAATACTAATAATAAAGAAAAACATATCTTCTCCAATCCCTAGTGGCAAAATGCAAACATCTTTTATTTCAACATCAAGGCTGTATTTTCAGATTTTAAAGACCCAAACATCTGGGTTTAAAATCAACAACTTCTCGACAACATTAAATATTACGGGTTATTAAGCAACAAGCAGAATTGCTCTTAGTTACTTGAACAGTCATAAACTCTGGGGGCTCAGGGCTGTGTGGCTAAAGCACTTTTTTCCCTGCAGCATAAAAAGCACCTGGAAGGTAGAAAAACTGATCACAGCCTTCAATTTAAGTGACTAAACATCAGACCAGATGCAGTTCTGCTATTTTTAACAGTCAAAGCAGGAGAACAGGTGTGAATTGCTTCACTCCATTTACAGGTATGTGTGCCAGTAATCCTGCATACCAAATTGTAACTCAGCCTGTGGGAGTATAATGAGCTACACCTGTGTAGTCGACATGTGTGCTGCAAGAGATGTTTGTGAAATCAACACAGTAAAAATGATGTGTGAGTGACGAGGTTCAGCTGGATGACAAGACGTTTAATAAACACTTGAGTTCAACTAAACAGGCTGCCTCATACTGACAGGAATAATGTCCAGTATGAAAGAGATGGACTCAACATGCGGATGTTGTTCTATCAACAATACAAACCTTTATGTGTAAGTGTCATTATTTTGTGTTCATATTTAAACAATCATGGTGCCTTTCCCCACTCTATGATAAACAGCTTTTTATGGAAGAAGATCAGCTTCACATCAGTCTACAGCGTTTAATCTTACCCCAAGAGGAAGCCGTTGAAGCTCTTCAGGTCAGTGGCATCCATCACCACATTCAGAGCACTGATTTCCCTCTGACATCTTTGATTCTGCTGCAGAAAAAGCGCATTAGTTACTAGATTTACAAACAAAACTAAGTCTAAAAACTAGATCCACTGATATTCAACACTGTTAACAAAAAGTTGTCTCTGACTTTTGGACCTCACTGTACTTGGCTGTTATCAGACCTAACCTTCATATTTGGGCTCATTTACCAAAATATGGGAATTTTTTGATAGCAAAAAAAGCTTGATTTATGCGTCATTCAAAACAAATCTCTGTCATCTATTATTTTTCAGCAGTATGCTTGTACTGTATGTGAACGCTCATGGTTTAGCCAGCACACTGGCCAACTTAAGAATAAACAAACAGACCAAACCTATTAGCTTTAAGTGATTTTGACTGAAAGATAAACAAGGAGCAGCTCTGTGGTGAAGTGTAATGTTTTTACTAAAAAAGGAATGTTTTAGAGAATGAGATGAGCAGGGATGGACAAGAAACCCAGTGCTGCGTCATTAGGAGATTGGTATCCAGAAAAAAGAAAAGAAATATTTTAATTTACTGTATCTTGTATGTGCTGGGAGATGTATTTTAACTTTCAACAGAAGCTGTCTGCTTATCTATGCTAACCAAGTCCCGGTTACAACACCAATCGATGTGTGGCTGTTGTTGGGTTGCCTCTGGAAGTTGCTGAGTTGCATTATAAAACATAACTGATCGGACGATGATAAAGGTTGTGATTTGAGAGTGTGTTTACAAATTGACTCTTTCCAAATTACACAACCAGATTTTAAAACTTGAGCAAAAAAAAGTAATTTTGATGGCACTTTATTAGCCAGGCATAGAGGTATGATTCAATGAAAGCAGCTGGTGGTGAGTCTAGTTAGAATTAACCCAAAAGACTGCTGGACCTACACAAGGCAGGTTTACGAAAAACAGAAACTCCCTACAATAACATTATTATCACTGTTGACTCTTATATGTTATATTCTATATATATAGTATATATTCTATATTCCATTCCATTCTATTCTATTCGACTTCACAGTCCTGGCTGATTTCTTTTTTTTTGCTCAAATTATTGATGTTTTAATATATAGCATTGTATGACTAGAATAAAAAGGATGGCCAAAGCTTCCCAGAGATATTCTGATTGTAACTGTTGTACATTAACATTTTAAGGGTGACATGTAAAATGTTTCCAATCTTAACTTTCACTTAGTAGGACTATAAAAAAAAAACACCTTTAACTGATTGAATGACACATGAGACCAGACAGTGAGACCAGACATCAGTGTGACTTAGGCCAAACTCATCCCTGCGCTGTAGCTACCAAACCAGTAAACCACTGAACATGGCTGGCTCTCCGTCACCCTCTATTGGCTAAACACAGGATCAGCACCCATTTGTGAAATGGTAACGAAGTGTGTCACAGGAACAGTGCGGTTTGACAGTGACGTGCTCCACCTCTTCAGCAAACTCCTTCAATAATAAATCAACTTTAGATTCACCTTGAACTCAGTGAGCTGGAATTCAACCAGGAAGTTCAGTTCAGAGCAGTGGCCAGATACGCAGAATTTCTGGATTAACTGGCTGTCACCTGGTAGACACATACATCATAACGGTTTCAGTACATTACGAGGTACCAAATGAATAGCTGTGGTATTTTCTTGCCAACAACTACTATGTTTACATCCAGCAAACATGATGAATGTTTTCCTTCTACATGAACATTTTTAAAAAGAAATCTATAAATTGTCACAAAAAAAATGAAAGTTGTTCTAAAGTGTTCATGTACCGCTTTGCAGAGTTTTTGTGGTGCAGCTGTTGAGGTTGATGCCATTCATCTGTGTTTGTCTCTTCAGGTCCTCCTCCATCTCCTTCACCTCTTCCTCCAGTCTGGACACAACCTCCTCCTTCGCTCTTACCAGTCTCTGTCCACACGAATATAACCTGTGGAGACAAAGGCAAAATATCACAACACATTTCCTACGTACTTACATACCTCTATATCCAAAGGTCTACGAGTGATTTTGCTTCATATTACGTTTCATTCAGTAAATTGTAGTTAAGTGCATTATGACTTTTAAAGGAAACGGGGGATGGCACATTTACTCCCAGAACAGACAGATTAAGTGGCTAACTAACCATCCACTTTGACCAGCGCACCAAAGATAATTTGAACACTCACTGAACGCACTTGCTCCATGCACTAGAGCAGTGTTTCCCAACACAGCTGATTCAGATGAACAGCTCGTTATTGGGCTTCTGCAGAGCTTGGTGACGAGCTGACCATTTGAATCAGGTGGGTTGGAGCAGGGCAACATCAAAAACATGCAGGGCAGTGTTCCTTGAAGACCAGTGTTGGGAAACACTGCACTAGAGAGCATTAAAATGTCTGAAGTAAGTCATTTTGAGAGGACAGTTAAAATTTGAAGGTTTTACTATGCAGAGCAATACAGCAGACTGAAAACAAAAGAAGGGGAGAGAAAGACTCGTAAATAATACAGTATGCTACTCACAAGGCCTCCTGCATTTGTCCACTAAAGTTGAATGTCATGTCCTTGTGGTTGTTCTGCTGCTGATGCTGTAATTGTGCAACTTCAGCCTGGAGTTGTTCAATCTGAGCCTCCAGCACTTTCACCTCCTCAGTGTTCTCCTCATTCATCTTCTCGTCCATTCTGCAAAATAAACAAAACAATTGATTGATTTATTCATTAAAAAAAACACACACAAATCTTAGACAGTGAAAACAAAATGTTACACAAGTAATTACAAAACAAATAGCGTACACAGTGAGACAACTGTTTGGCTGTGATAGTTTATTTCATCTTTATTTGTGCAAATTAGTCAAAAAGATGTAGTTTGTATACATTTAATATACATTTCTGTTTTTCGTTTAAGTCATATCAAGGGGTTTCTCCTATGGCAGAGTGTCCCAGTCCTGATCCTGGGGACCCACTTCATCCTGCATGTTTTTTCTTACTCCGAAACACCTGTTTGAGACGAATGGGTCGTTATCAGGCTTTTTGCAGAGGTTGTTGATGAGCTCACCACGAGTCAGGTGTGTTGGAGCAGAGAAACATCTAAAACCTCCTATGCCCTATGATATCAAATGATTAACACACGTAGGGGCCATTGCGTTTAAGAGGCACTACTAACCTTCTAAAGTAAAAACACTGAATGATGACATAATCTATGGGGAGTTTATTTATTAACTATAGTTAATACCAGTGTTAATCACAGAGGCACCAAACCCGACTAGCTGAGCTCACTCTACGTTGGCCGTAAACACCGTAAATGTTCAAATTACCGCATTTGTCTACGACATGTCAGGTTATTTAAATAAATTGTACGTCAAACTGCAAAATATACGCGTATGAGGAGCTGTTACTGTGTTTGTTAAAGAACTAAACAACTTTTGCTCACCTCAACGAATCCTGCTTCCGACAATCAAAACAGTTTGTAATGTCGCGCGCCCGCTGGGCGCTACCACTTTTTACAATTCAGTGGGGCGAGCAAAATGTGTTTCGGAAGTTTGGGGAGATAGTGAGCCCATATGTATGTATAATTACTCTAAATTCGTGTACGTTTTTATTTTCGATGTACATATTATCGCTTCATTATAGTTTATAGACTACAAATGAAAAACTACTCGATATGGTACATTTTGAGCGCCCCCTTTATGACAACAGGGTCTACCCTTTTTAGCAAATTAAAAATGACAATATTCGTCTTTTCATTTCGAAAAGCCCATAAGTCCGCACACGTACTGGTAAATGTGCAACTTCTCAGTTTATAATTGTTTATATACAATAGCTTTTTTTAAAAAAAATAATCATTACCATTACGACTTATCCACAGCGGAACCCCTCTTTCTGTGAAAACGTGTACGGAAGGAATAACGGTAACACCAGCTGGATCCATGTGTGGTAAACATTTGTTGGTTTCCTCTGTCGATACAAATTTAATTGCTTGTTCGTTTGTGATATTCCTGTCAGTTTAGCTATATGAGCCGATTTAAATGGAGGTGTAAGCTCGCTTGGAGTGTGGATGCGATCGTGTGAAAAGCCCAGAGTAAATCCGCTTCTTCCCATGTTGAGTTTTAGTTTAAACCTGTGCTCGTGGAGCTAGCAGTAATTGAACTGTATTGCAAAGGATACGTAATATTCAGCCCGCTTTTATTTATTTAAATAATAGAAATAGCGAGTATTTCCATAAATATCTTTAAATATGTTTAGAGTAATTTAAGGTGCAGATTAACAGATCAAGAGACGGATTAGTTGTTTTAAATATCTTGAACCTTTGTCTTGCCCAGTGACTTCTGTTCCTTAATGTTATCCCAGACTATATAATTGATATGTCACTGTACTCTGTGGCTTTGGCTGCATGTTTGAGTTCATCTTAATGAAGAATGAATTTGGAATTAATCAAATGTCTCCCTGATTGTGTTATGTGATGGATTAGAAATGTAGGTTCCTTTAGTTGTGCACACTACTAAACTACTCAGTATGATAGATGAACTGCAGTTATTAACTTAAAATATTAGAGGAAGAGTGCAAAACTCTGCTAAAGCTGCTCAGTTTCCCCACAGTGTCAATACCCTCCACTATCTTGCAAAAATTTAGCAATTGTGGAAGTATATCTGCTTCACAACAGACATCTAACATCATAAAGCATAATCTCTTTGGTAATTCAATTACAGTTCAATTTCAAAAAAACGTTTTTTTTTCCGAGGGGGAAGTTCAAGGCACATAGAGTAGTTGTCATCAAACAAGTGAGCTAAATTCTGATAATTTATAAATAAGACTCAAAAGTAAAAATTAGAGTAAAGGATAACGTTCAACTGTCTGCTTATCTATGCTAACCAAGTCCCGGTTTCAACACCAATCGATCGAAGTTTAAGTATTTATTTTAGTAAGTGTTTACATAAGTTGCAAATGTTTGAAGTATAAGTTTAATGATGACCGAAAATGAGGGCCAATTTAAACTCCTATGAATATTATTAAAAAATCCTAAAGCTGTCACTCATTCATCTCAGAGAGCGTTTATACTAAACATAAGCCATGTAAATAGCATGATGTCAATAAATTACACATTAGATTGTTTTCTCTGATGTCCACTTGCAGAGAGGACTATTGGTGAATACATGTTAATTTCTTTTTCTATGAGAATAATAACAATAACTGACTCATAGGTGTTTGCTGTCAGTGAAGTGAGAGTGTTGCCTCGTTGATTCGAAGTGATGCGGCGGCTGTACGTTGGTGGGTTGAGCCACTCAGTCACCCAGAAGGATCTGAAAGATCGCTTTGGGAAGTTTGGAGATGTGCACGATGTTGAGCTCAGGACCAGGAAAGATGACGAAGGTGAGTAATTTCAAACAGAATGACACCATTTGAGTCCCTATAATCGTTATCACATTAGTCAAGGAAACTGAAATAAAACAAATGTTCTCTATGAATATAAATAAAATCTTATATTTATTATATTATATTAATTTATTATAAAATCACTATCCTCTGTGATTGGTTGTTAAATTGAAAATAAGTACTGTTCTCAAACTAAGCAGAACCATTTTTATTTTTCTCCAGTATTGGCTCTGGTGTTTCTATTTAATGTAAAATGCCTTGTTCATTTAGTCTGTTGGTCTGAGATACTTCCATGTCCCTGACTGCTGTTGTTCTCTTACAGGGGTTCCTTACAAAACCTTCAGCTACATTAACATCGACATTTCAGAAGTTGACCTAAAGAAATGTAAGTGAACAGAGTTGCTGCATTAACTCAACTGCAAAGTCAAAAGTCTCATTTTACTTTTACCAGGAAAAAATGCTGTCAGTGACAAGAATAACACACCTCAGAGATCTGTTTCACTTGTTTCTTCTGACATGCCAGTATCTTGCAGTGAGACGGAATCAGAAAAACACAAAGAAATCCACTCACTGATGTGTTGTTTATGTAATTTGTAGTTCATGGATTTGAGCAGATGTATCGTGAAAATTAGGGATGGCTTCATACCACATTTTCATGTCCGATACCTCTATCATAATCTTGAAAACCATACGATACTGATATCAGTCCTTTCCATCTTTTAAATTAAGTTAATTAAGGAATCTATGACATTGTGTGAGCTTACCACCTAGCCACAACTGCCATTTTACAGTGTAACAATTATTCCTCTCATACCAAACTGATGTAGAGCTTGTGTTGTATCATCTGTCTTTTTTCTCTTCAGGTATGACAGTGCTGAACAAATCCAAATGGAAAGGAGGAACTCTGCAGATTGAAGCAGCGAAGGAGAGTTTCTTGCACAGGTAAAGCCACCTTCACGTCACCATGTAACTATGTTGACTACAAGGCTGGAGGAAGCTGATATAATGAACAATTGTCAATTTCATTTCACTTGGTTCTTTATAACTAACTATTGTGTTTTATTTTAAACTAATATGCTTATTATTTGTTTAATAGTACTGTGTATACAGTAAAAAAAAGAACTGTACTGTTTATATGTTAGACTCGCTCAGGAGCGGCAGGCGGCGATGGAGCAGTGTCTCCAGCAGCCTGCAGCTGAGGACAAGCGACAGAAGCTGCTGGACTCCCTGAGCAAAGCTGGTGTGGACAATTTCACCATGAAGGCTGCAGTGCCAGGGACTGAAGTACCAGGACACAAGGTGAGCTCATCAACTGCCTCCTGTCCCCATAGGAACACCTGTATTGAGACATGAATACAGAAGGTGGTATATATTTATATATGATATACATATATGAGAGGGCATCCACATAATTAATTTAAATATCTTTACTATTTATATATTTACAGTATATAGAAAGAGAATATATTTATAGTGTCTTTATGGGACACACATCATCATGTATGACTGTGGGGGTGTTGACTGTCTCGGAATGCTCTGGTTTCAGGACTGGGTCGTCAGTAAATTTGGACGAGTCCTTCCCACTCTGCAGCTCAGGTGTAAGAAAGGCAGCAAAGCTCGAACCCTGAAGTACGACCCATCTAAATACAGCCACAACATCCGCAAGCTGGACAAAAACACCACAGACTCATCCACACCTGTCACTCAGCTCACCTGGGAGGTTCAGGGAGGGGATGATGACATCAGCAAAAAGAGGCGAGGCGAGTTTCCTCCCTATAAACCACCACCAAGACCAAAAAAGAGTCGGACGGATATGATCAGCTCCCATAATGCTGTGAGCAGAGCCAGGTAACCGTTTTTCCACATAAATGTTCCAATTTCCACTTTTTTCCTCAATCTCAGAACATTTGTTTCAGTGAGTTGGTCTGACCTCTGAGATCCACACCATCGTCATCTCGTTTCTTCCTTGTTCTTTCCTCTCAGATTAGAGCCAACCGTCAAATCCATCAATCACACTGAGAAGCAGCCCTTCACCAACGGGTTTGAACTGCACTCCAAGATCAAGATCAGACCGGATCTGAGGAAGTTGGCATCTTTAATGGACAGTGATGTTGATTCAGATGAGGAGATCCGCAGGATGGTAGCGGCTCAGAACACCTCCCATGATGCTCGGTATCAGGAAGGGGAGGATAATCTAGAAGTGGTAGGATTTGACTACCTGGGGAAGCTGGAACGTTCATGTAAACAGCAAAAAGGTAACGGATGTTTATTTTTAGTACTTGTAAAATTCTGTTCTGTTGAACAAACCCCTTTCACACACGCAGATTCAAAGTAGCAGTTTCTCTCTTGTGACAAGCTGTGCATGGATAAGTTTGCTTTGTGATTCCAGGTAGGCCAGATAATGAGGACGAGTACGACTATGATTCTGCTGACACAGATGAACTTTTTGCCTCCAAGACAGTACCACCACCTCCTCCTCCACCTCCTTCTGAGGCTCCATTGAAGAAGAAACAGGTGCTGCCCACTGTGAAACCGCATTCAGAAAACAACACAGACGGAAAGAAAAAGACGAGGAAGCAAAGTAAGGTTGGAGCAGAGGAGGAGGAAGAGGAGGATTTGAGGAAACCTTCCTGCACACAGCAGACAAGAGATTCTGGTAAACAGAATTCTCAAAAACAAAGCGGCAGTTCTGGCAAACACAGTGAGAAGACGGCAGTCCATTCCTCTTCTTCAGAGTCAGACCATGATGAGGTTGATGAAAATGAAGAATTAGACTCAGCTGATTCGTCTGCAGACTCTGATTATGACACCATGTTTTCTAATGTCACCCGTTTGGAGATTTCCTTCACCGATCTACAGAGACTAGCTGAAGAATCTCAAGCAACATCCGAACCAGCAGTTACCAGCAATGTCAGCCCAGGCCCTGAAAAAGAAACTGCCCTTATAGCTGGCTCTGCAAAACAACCAACCAAGAAAGGCATCATGCCAGAGGAGATCCTTGCCTCCATTATGGAGGATGACAGCAGTGATGATGACAAAAAGAAGAAGAAAAAGAGGAAAAGAAAAGATGTGATGTTAATACAACTACCTGCATTTTTGGGGACAAATACACTGAATGATGGATTCGAAACAATTGACAACAACCAGAGACTGAAAGAGGAGGAAAATGAGGAGGCAAAAATAAGTGTGATCAAAAAACACAAGCTTGACTCTGAAGCTCCCCAAGTGGACAACACAAGCAGTGAGGAGGAGGAGGAGGTCAAGGTCGAGGACAATCCTGCTGCTAAAATGGTTCCAAATAAAGCTCATATAAACACTGAGAATGCTGAGACTAGTTCCTCTTCTAGCAGTGATGATGTTGAGGGAGAAGTGGAGAGGATGGAGGCCAGTCAGACCTCCAGCTCCTCCTCTGAGGAAGACGAGGACAAGGTTATCACTGAAGATGTTGGAAAATTGGCAACTCCGGCTGCTCTTCACAGTGAGTCCACCAGTGACGAGGACGAGGGCGAGGACGAGGACGAGGAGAAGGAGAAGGAGAAGGCTCCTTCCCGGGTAACTTTAGGAGCTAAGGAGGAGGCGGAGCTGCAGAGGAAGGCCAATATGAGGAGGCTAGCTGCCATCCAGCAGAGACAGAAAGAGGCTGAAGAACACAAGAGGCTCATCCAGGGAGCTTTAGCCAACCTAGTGAGTGTTGATATTAAGATTACAATAAAACTCAAAGTGTATTTGATCTTAAGTTTTGGGAATGAGTTTAGACTGTTGATTTTCCCTTTTAATATGCTTAAAAATTATTGATTCATTCATTCATTTTTAAGATATTATAAATGAATTAACATAACTGGGCTATAGTTTCTGAACTTTTTTACTAAACAATCCCATGTTATGTTGACATCTATTCTGCACATGTGGAGCAACATAGTTGTGTTATTAATCATTAACATTAATATTTGTTAGGATACCCCGAATCCAGGGACAGGGAAACGCATAGTCTTTGGCTCTGATGATGAAGAGCAGGATGGTGAGGATGAAAGTAAGCAGCAGATTTCCCCAGAGGTCACGGTGTCGAAGAAGACCGTGTTCCACGACAGCCAATCAGAAGATGAGGCCACGGGCGATGAGGAATCAGCTGATGAAAACAACACAGTGAAAGAGAATGTGAGTCACAAGTTATCAGTCTGATAGCATTTAGTCTGTTTAAAAGTTATGTTTTATTATTCATTCATCATAACACATTCTATTTAATCATATTTAAAGAGACGAGAGAGTGCACTCGTCATGATGAATCTTAGTGTTTTTTCTTATTATAGATCAAGCAGTTGTGGTTTAACTGTGTGTTCAGGTTCATCGGAAGCGGTCGGCCTCTCGGTTGTTTGGTGGTAGTGACGATGAGGAGGATGGTGATGGAGAGGAAGACGATAGCAGGTTTGACATCAGGCCACAGTTTGAAGGTCGAGCAGGTCAGAAGGTGAGAGAACAAGTTCAAAGCTTCCTTAACAACTCACTTTTATATTCTCTTAAATTTTATACCCACAGTCACATCATGTTAGAGCTGACAGTGCTCACATATTTTTAAGAATTGACCTTAAAGAAAAAGCTTTAAGATCAGATAAATAACTACATAGATAAAAATAAATAACTGTAAAACACTCATAATATTTGTGGTTTGTTATCCAGCTGATGGAGCTGCAGTCTCGCTTTGGAACCGACAAGCGTTTTCGGATGGATTCTCGCTTCTTGGAAGATGACGAGGGCAAAGAGGAAGAGTCAGGTGAGGGTCTGGAATGATCAACTGAATTGTTGAGTAATATATTTTCAGGAATCTGGTGTTTTTATGACTTTGTAACAGTAATTAGCTGATTCATGTCACATTATAAACCCATCAGCAAATATTATTATTGGTATTATTGTTTCTTGGTAATTCAGAGAGGACGAAGAGCATGGCAGATGAAGACGAGCCTCTGGAGGAGGAGAGGAAGAAGAACCTGTCTATCCTGCAGAGCGTCCTCGGCAGCGTCCAACAAACCTGCAGCAGCAAGACCACTGTCAAAGCCAAGACTTTTAGGTCAGCCACACAGATGCACAGAGTCTGGACGACGGACTTTTCAATAAGTTGGATTCAATTTAAAACTAATGATTTAATTTAAATGTGTGTGTGGTTGCAGAGACGTCTCAGCACTGCACTATGACCCCAGCAGAGAAGAACATGCTGCATTTGAGACCAAACCAGAAGAAACTAAGGAGAGGTATGAACATAAAAACTGTTTAAATTCACCAATCAGTTGTATTTGTATTGGTATCAGCGCAAATACTGACCTCACTGCTCAGCTAAATCCCACGAGAAGAGACAAACCAACAATGAATTCTCGCACTTAGGTTATTGATTGGGTCTTATCGACAACTTGTTGAAATGAACAAATTCCTAGTTTCATTTAACTGAATGGCTCGTTATTTTAGTCAGACACTGCATTTCTAGAAAATGTTTCAGTGTGTCAGTTCTCCAGATTTTGGCAAGTAAATGCAATTGATAAGAAATGTGATGATTTTGATGACCATGCTGCATGAGTCTGAAATGGCTGGAGTGCAATTCTTAGTGTTTGTGTTTGTATTTGTACATTTAAATTTTTCATTCATTAATTTTTGATTATTGCATCCAGAAGAATACGTTTTTGACTATTTAACAAATAACTGCATTGAGAGAATGATATGGACTGAGCCTTGTGTAACACCACATATGAACATCTTGTATTAACAGACTATTTTTCCAACATAAATATAGCATTCTATTATTTCATCCTGTTATTTTTGTCTTGTTCAACTTCGTACAGAAAATCATTACAATAGACATTCAGTCAAAATCCAGTCTGCCCATTATTGTGATCTGTATTTACAGCAAGTCTGCCAGGAGGAAGAAAAGGGAGGAGGCTCAGAAGCTTCCGGAGGTCACTAAAGAGATTTATTACGATGTCTCTGGTGACCTGAAGGCTGTCTTTGGTCAGACAAAGGATAATGTCACAGAAGAAGAAGAAGAAGAAGAAAACCCGAGCTGGGATCAAGAAGAGGAGGAAAAAAGAGGAAATAATGAAGAGCCGATTCTGCCTGTGATTCATGCCCCAGCTGATCTCAGTGCAGAGAAACAGGAGTCTGGGTTTAAATTCTCCTTCTTTGGAGAGGACGCAGAAACAGAAACTAGAGAGACAGGTTAGCCTCAAAATGTTTATCTTAAACTATCTCAGAGGAAATTTAGTTTTCCCATAGTTTTTGTTAATACCTTTGTCACTCTAATAACAGAGTACAAGGTGGAGACCATCCAAGCTCCGAAGGTGTCATGGCAACAGGACCCACGTTTCCAAGACAGCAGTTCAGAAGAGGATGAGGATGAGGAGGGGCGGGAGGAGGATGAGGAGCAAAGCAGTGCTACACCTAAAACCACAGAGTAAGAAAACTCCTGCTACCTACCTTGCATTTTTGTTTGTATTAAAGCCTCAGTTTATTTCAAAATGAACAGTTTCAAACCTGACCTATGACTGTTATAAACCAGATAGTTGTAAATGCATTTCAGTTTAAATTCAGCATCATCTGAAGGTGTTTTCTATGTTCCTGTTCACAGAGAGGCAACTCCATCAAAGACTAGTCTCTTCTTCTTTTTCCCAGAAGACAGCAGACTGACAGGTAGGGGGTAGTGTGGAGAACCCACCAGTACAGCCATGTTGATTAATTAATTAATTAATTTTTCAAGGACAAGGGGTGAGATTAAATAATTTGTAAACGTCTTCTCACTCCTTTTTAAACATGAGAAGAAACTAATGAATGTGAATGATTTGATGTGTATATCTGCTTGTGAATTGAACATTTCTTCTTCTTTATGTTCAAAATAAACTAAACTAAAGATGAAACTATCAGCTTCACAATTCACTCAGACATTCTGAGTTGAGACTTCCATAGAAAAGCTTTAGGGACATCACTTTTCTGTGGGTTGACAGGTTATAACATTAACTCTGCATGTTTGCTTTTATCAATATGGACGAAACCTCATTTGCACATAGAGAAACACGGCTAAACATCCACTAAGTCATACCAAGCAACTACCTGCTTATCTTAAATCACCCACACTTTGTGCGAACAATAGTTCTCGATACAAAAACCATTTAAGCTACAGCACAAGCTGTAACCTACACATGTATTTATTTTCTTTCTACAAGAAAATGTGTTTGTCTGAGAGAGAACAAGACTTCATGAAATGTTGCATTGTTTCTTTAACTTTTTTTGTGCTGGCTCTCTTCTCGTCTTACATCCGTCAGAGGGCCCGAGGTTATTCTGTCGTCCTTCTCAGCTGGAGGAGCAGAGGGAGCAGTGGGAGGAAAGGAGGAGCGAACTCAGACAGGTAAACATCAGAAGATCAGTAAAAGTGTTGTTCACTATGTTTACCTTGTCTCAGCCTCCTCTACGGTGCTGACAAGTGTGGATTTGTGGAGGAGGACAACATTATTGCAGACTAAACTAAATATCAGCCTTAAATGGAGATAAAATCAGATCTTTATAAGCAGACTGTGCATCGTTATTTCAAGTTGGATTTGTGTGTACAGCATGAGGAAGTTTCCTGTTTCTTAGCCACTATTTTCTATAATGTGTGAACTCCTGAATTTGCTTTACAGGATCTTTAAATTCAGATTGTTTTTGTTTTGTTTTTTTGCCAGCCAGATATTCAAAAAAAACAATCTAGATAAAATCCAGATGTACAGTATATGATTTTTTTTTTATTATTATTTCATCTCATCTGTGTGTTTCCTCAGGAGTACCGTAAGAAACACAAGGACGCCCGCAGAAAACTGAAGGCCTCCCTGAAGAGCTAAGGACGAAGGGACATGAAGCCTCTGTGACAGATTTTCTTCTCACTCTTGGTAATATTTTGTGCCACAGACTTTGAACATTCGACAGGAGACCAAATGTCGGTGAAACGTTGAGATCATCAAAAATATCAGATTTATTTTTTATTTTATTAAATCCTGAGATATATTTTGTGATTTAATAATGTTTTGGTCCTCCAGTGGAGATACAGTGCGTCATTAAATTGTAGATATTTGGTGACTTTGATTTGTTGTTTTTTGTCTCATGACAGTTGGTTTGATGAGAGAGTTGGTGTCACTTAGTTGCTATTTTGTTTATTTATATATGAAGATGATTTGTGGAAACATGCGTGAGTTCTGTTTGAAAGCCCCCTTAACTGATACTAAGCTAATTATTACTTTCAAGTAATGGACAAATATTAGAAGTATTAAACAGTTACAAATTACAAACATTTATTATGGTCCATTATTTTACTGCATCACTTTCAGTTATTGTTTTAGAAATGTTAATTGTCTCAAATAGTCCACACATATGTTTCTATTCCACAACTGGAGTCAGTTATCATTTATTTGTTTTTTTCATCAAACATACTGTTGACAAAAACCAAAATGGTATCTAGATTTAAAACTGTATCCAGGATTGCCAGGTCTGGCATTTTTTCCACGTTATTGTGCTACTTTTGAGGTGTTGTCTCCAGGGACTGTATATTAAATACTGATGTCTTCAGGTTTCCTGGCTAAAGTAAACCCAATCGTATGAGTATATTGAATAGCCACCAGAGGGTGACTCCGTTTGTTCCAAAAATGTGTCTGAATAAACATTACTGGGGGAAAAAGACCCTACTTCTCAGTTGATTTACAACATCAGTAAACATTTCTATGATATATCTATGACTGCTGGGTTCAGGTCTTCTTTGTAGCTCTTACAACACTTGAATGTATATTTTCAGTTCTACTATTTAGTCTGTTTTTTATTGGCCATTACGCTGGTTTTGTCACACAACCCTGATTTGAAATCTCTTTTTTTTTGTTTTTCTTCCGGTGATTTTATTTTGAAATGCGTAACCGGAAGCTCCGTGTTGCGTTCTTGATGCTGGTGGGAAAAACAAGTGCTGCGAGTGCTCCAAACTTCTGCATCAGGACCAGAGTGAACCAGATAGTTTTGTGGACAGGTGTTTTATCCGGAGTCAGATGTTTGCTGCCGCACATGTCTGTGAAACACACAGATAACACAGTGACAATTAGATAAATAGTGAAAACTAAAAAAAATGAGCCCGGTTGTGTTCCTCCTGCTTCTCTTTCTGCGGACAGCGGAGCTCCGCAGCGTTTCCTCAGACACAGGGATTCAGCTCGGGTCCACGCGGGAGGAGGATGGGGGCACGCCGGCTGCAGAGATGGATGAATCTCCCTTTCTGGAGAAAACTTCACCAGACCCTGTTGAACGTTGGAAATCCCACGTTCTGAGGCGTGGAGCCAAAGGTGGGAACAGGAAAAGAGACCCGCACTTAACGAGCAGCTATGGGCAACAACGTCGTCACGACGAGCCAGACAGTTTCTTCACCACACCACGGGACGACCGTTACACCTCATCCCCGACGAGTAACGTGTCGGGGGGTCGGGGCTCCGGGTTCCTCAACCCACTGTTCCCGGTCACCGACGGAGCATACTGGGCTTACGCGGTCATGCTGCTCGCGCTCGTGCTATTCGCCGCAGGTATCGTGGGGAACCTCGCGCTCATGTGCATTGTTTGGCACAATTTCTACCTGAAGAGCGCGTGGAACTGCATCCTCGCGGGGCTGGCTTTCTGGGACTTCCTCGTGCTCTTCTTCTGCCTGCCCGTGGTCGTCTTCCACGAGCTCACCTTGAGGAGGTTGCTAGGAGACCTGTCCTGTCGGCTCGTGCCATATCTGGAGGTGAGGAAAGTTTGAACGGGCGCAGGTGGTCAGGGGTGGATCACTGATTAGAGCCCAGGTCTCAGGGGGGCCCTTCTTCAGAGACTCAAAATATTAGGAGAAATTTAAGTCTGGTAGGTCAATTCAGGCAGAAAAACTTGGTTCCATCTCCATAAATTTCTTCTTTTATTGTATACCAAATTTTAAATTCCTTGTATAATTTCTGCCCTATTATGTGTATTTTATTATTACTATTAGTATAGTTTTAAATTTGAGTTACATTTTAGATTCCATTTTAGATTTATTATAACATTATATTAATGTGGTTTTCAAAGGCGCTCTGTAAATACATGTTTCATTATAAATATCATTATTAATCTATAAATCTATCTAAGAAGATGAAAAATCATCATACATGCACATGACCTCAAAATGCCCTGAACAACCCCAGAGGCTCACATCCATCACAAAGACACATGAAAGAAAAACACATGGATAAACTTTAGTATCTACTTAGAATTGATCATTACTGTGGTTAATATGATATTATACTACTTGTATAGATGCTAAATACAGGTTCCAGTTGTTTCAATCATTATAGGTTGTAATTGTGAAAATTCTATATAACAATACACACAGCATTAACAAATCACCAATAAATATATTTTTAAAAATTCATTGCAATTGTAAATAATTAACTAAAAACTGTAGGTAACAGTTTTATGAGGATTTACACAGTGTTACCACGTAAGTACTGCTTCTTTACTTTTATTTTAACATTTATTTCGTCACTCTTTAAATGAATTAAACAGCTATAAAGTGTTTTAAAATTTTTACCTGTAAACTCTAAGCTATTTCAGGACAGTATTTAGGCGAAAGGTGTTATTTTTACAAGTTGTTCTTAATCAGATTTGCCACCATTAACAGACACACTGTCAAAGCTGCTTTTACACCTTCATGATTGGCTCATTGTTGAGTTTTCCAGTTCATAACAACATGTGCAGGCCTGTGATGAATGGCCTGATTGTGTCGTGTTGTTCCTCTCGTCCTCAGTCTTCACTTTGAACAGATGTGCTGTTATGGGCTGTTTGGCTCTTCACTTGTCAGTAGTGAACCATCAGGACATCATGAAGCGGCTCTTCTTCTCCAGCTCACAGAGCCACACTATGAAATACGGAGGCGCATAGTTATTCGCAGCTGTAATCTTCATTTAAACACACAGATGACACAACTCCACCGTAAAGTCTCGTCATTGCAAGAGACCAATAACAATTCTGTTTTGATAACATGATCCGACAAAGCCCAAATGTCACGTTCTCATATAGGAGACAGACAAACTGTTTCTGCTCTTCAACAGAGTTTGTCTTTCATGTCTCCTTATTCAAAAAACAAGGTCAGTGTTCAGTTTCTAAAGATGTGAACAGGAGGCACTAGAAATCAAATCAATCTATTTCTATGCTCACATTCCCAAAAAAGATGACCACACTCTTTGTTTTGTGGGTCTTTTTTTCTACAGGGAAAATTCTCACTACTAACTAACCTCGCTCTAACAAGTTTTCCTGCTCCAACACACCTGATTCATTCCTGACATTTGAATCAGGTGTGTTGGAGCAGGGAAACATGAGGGCAGTGGTTGAGAAACCCTGGTCTATACTGCATGAATGTCATTAGAAATCAATCAGCTTATCATTGTGATTGCTTTAACTGCCAGTTGACAATGTAACGTCTCCACAGCAACTACTAAGTAATCATTTACTTCCCTCCAAAAATATACTGAAAATTTGATCAAGCTTGCCTCTCAACAGTGGAGTCTGATGAAGCCTTTATTTTGACATTGTATCCCTCCACTGAAAAGTCTCACAGATTTTAAACAAATGTTAAACAATTCGGTCAAAGAAAATGCACATTAATCTGTGTTTCGATACACTGTGAATATTGGGAGCTAGTTTACCAAGATGAGCGGTAAGTGACACAAAACTCCACAGGGATAAGACAGCACACCTTGATGATGATGATGATGATGATGTTTTCTCATCAGTCCATACATAGTGTACTTTAGGAATCACAGGGTACCTCACAATACCAATAATATCACCATACAACGATTCTGTGATAATCGATATATTCCAACACAATCATATAGCAGCAATACATCACAATATCTGTTGAACTGAGGAAAACTAAATGTCCATGAAAAAGCGATACTTTGACCCTCCCCTAATGTACTTCCTCTTCCCTCCTGTCCAGTGCAGCTAAATGCTGAAGTGGGAGAAACGTTTCAGTCACAATTTTTACAAGCTTTTATCAATCAAAACAACTTCTCCTCCCCCTTCACACATACAATGCAATATTTCAAAACTAATTTCCCTAGTTTACCTTCAGATATTTTTATGCACAAATCAAAAATGCACTTAAAAACAGCTCAATATTTTATTAAGTTGTAAAAACAGCTTGCAAGAGGCAGTCGCTAACATGAGATGGCCGGCTTCCTCTTTCTTTGTTGCTTTACCTATTTTCATGCTAATTAATTTCTTACTAAGCATTTATGTTTTTTCTAACACTTTTCAGCAGTTTGTACACGTGGACGTTGTATAGAGTTGTGTGTAAAGCAGGTCAGACTGCCAGCTGCCACTGTGCCACTCTGTTCGTTCAACTATTTTCATGCTAATGGGGGCTTGGTGTTAATTATCTTGAGTTGTGTTTTAACTGTTCGAAGTCATTACGCACTCACAGAAGGAGGACACGTGGCTTTAAAGACACAGTGTTTTCAGCCAAGACCACAGACTTTAATGTGCTCGAGGCACCAGTAATTGTCCCCCAGTCTGCAGGCTGAAACTTGTTACAACATAATTGCTCTCTGTTTCCTCTGTGACTCCTTTTGTTTCCCGATGTCTGTATTCAAAAGGTTAAATAAAGCAACCCGGGTCTCATGGCTGTTATTGTGACTAATTTGCTGAGTATAACAAGGCAGAGGAAAACCTCGGACACCCTCCTCTGCTCAGTTTTTACAGTCTAGTCTGGGTTAGTGATGGCACAATGCCACGTTTTTGTGTCTGGTACAATTCTAATATCAGTCTAATATAGTTTTTACCTCTTAGCTTAGCTTAGACATTAAGTGCTGATGCATTTACCACATACAGTACCTACTATAACGAGACAGTTGCAGCCTTCACAGCATGTTGCGTTTGTTTTGTGAAGCATTTATGTCATATTCAGGGTTTATGGATCATCTCTGATTATACTCTTTATCCTAGTATGGGACCAATACTGATGCTGAGCTCATCCCTCACTCAGTTCAAGTCAGACTGGAATCAATAAAAAAAAAAGCACAGAGGAAAACATGATTTATCAGCATCACAGTTGAATTATCTGATGTGGTTAGTCCTTAATGTCCATCCCTGTCGTTTCTCAGGTGACGTCTCTGGGTATTGCTACATTCAGTCTCTGTGCACTGAGTATCGATCGTTTCCACGCAGCCACCAGCCCTGGGCCCCTGCAGTCATCGAAAGTGGAGCCATGTCAGTCCATCCTATCCAAGCTGGCTGTCATCTGGGTGGGCTCCATGCTGCTGGCTGCGCCTGAGCTGCTTCTGTGGCAACTCCTCCAAGAAACTGTGAGCCTTCCAATGCTCCCCACTGACCTGCAGCAGAGCCAGTTGCGGGGGTCACTTATAACAGCATTCAGAACCCGAACTGAGGTGTTTAAAGTGGATATCTGTGTCCGGGAGCCGTCTGTGGAGCTCCCAGAGAACATCTACTCTCTGGTGCTGACCTACCACGAGGCCCGCATGTGGTGGTTCTTTGGGTGCTACATCTGTTTGCCACTTCTCTTCACCCTGGCTTGTGACTTGGTGACGAGACAAGTGTTAGCCCAGCGTCTGCTACAGAAACCTGAGGGTGATAAGGTGACCAGCAGATGCTCCTCCTCCTCCTCCTCTTCGACTTTCTCCTCGAAAAAGAAAAAGCAGCATGTGAGGGAGCATAGGCTGCGCTCCACTGTGATGGCACTCACCATCTTGTACATCACATGCAACCTGCCGGAGAGCATTTGTAACATCACCCTGGCGTACATCTCTGTCCCGACATCCTCGGTGCTGCCAGCTCTCATTGTACCGGCACTTGGTTTGATTGGACAGTTCCTGTTGTTTGTGCGTTGCTCTGCGACGCCGGTGCTGCTGCTGTGCTTGTGTCGCTCTCTGGGTCAGGCCTTCATGGACTGCTGCTGCTGCTGCTGTGAAGAATGTGTCCCTGATAGCAGCTCCTCCTCATCCTCTTCAGCGTCGGCTGCCGCCACCTCTACCCTCTCCTCACCCACCTCGCTCTCTCCGTCCTCCCTGTCTCCATCCAGTAAGGAGGAGATGATGAAGAGCGTGATGGAGGCAGAACCTGTGCTTTGTGACAGGGCCAAAGACTCTTCAGTAGCGATTGGAACACCTTGCTGAATTTCAGAACTGGCCCACATATGACTTTAAAAGATTGTGATTGTTGAAGATTTATTACACATTTGCTTTTATTTAAATAGTTTTAAACATCATTTTTATCAGAAATTTAAAAAGTACACTTTGTTAATTCATGGCTGAGATCTGTGAGCATGATCTCGTCACTAAAAAGAAATCTCAGGGGTCAAGAAAGATGAGCAGTTATACTACATTGTGAATATGTATGTGAATGTATCTTCAGACGTTCAGATACAGGCAAATGGACTTGCTTTGGTTGCCTATTGTAACCAAAGTAAGTCTCAACATGTCAATGTCCCTCAAACACAGTATATCCCACTCAGGAAATATGGCTCTAATATTCTGGTGGTCACAGAACTTCTTAAAGGTAAACGAGATTAGCTTATTAAATGTGTGTGATATAAATCCCCTTCTCCGATCTCAGCATTGATGTTAACAAGTGTAACGTTGATATAGCTGATTTAAATAATGTGTAAAACTACCAACGTAAAACCCAAGCTGTAATAAAGTGGTTATAATCTTTTATTCTCAGTCTGTATGAACTGATAATGTAGTAGCACTTAAGAGTTAGTTATGTTAAGAGTATGCTCTAAAAGTTTAGAGTTTAGATGGATTTAATCATGTTATTGAAGGACTCATTAGTTTTTACATTTATTCTTAAACATTTTTTTTACATGTTGTAGTTATTAATATGTGTCTAATACTCATTCAGTACATCAGTGGAATCTGCTCTTAGGACTATACGACAGAGAGACACCGGATGACTTTTGGTTTCAGGGTTAAACTGAAGATGAAGACATACTGAGACTTTTGTCAGTTAACTGACAAACTGCTGTTTCTGAACTGTTCTTTGTATATTTGTGTGTTTTTTTTTAAATGATCTCTCTTGCTGCTGCTGGCTCTTGTATTCTTCAATTACAGAGTGTTGTAATTGTAAACATAGTTACATGACTGAAATGTATCCTGTGTAGTCAGTAGGTTAAAAACACACGATGAATGATCAGATTTTGTGTGACTTTTTTACTTGTTTAATTACATTTGGTTTAGTAAAGTTTGTATTTTCTTCAAGAAAGTTTTGCATTGTCTTTTACAAGTTCTCTGTGTTATTATTTATGTGTACAACTTATGAAGTGATCCAAGTACATCATTTTCAGAGCCCTGTATTCACCTCTCAGAAAACGGCTACCAACAAATGCACTTTAGACCCACTAAACTACAGTAATTACAACTGAATTAGAAATATTTAAATATAACATATAATATATTTTTGTGATTTTTTTTTTATAGTATTCATGTTTTAAGTGGAACCTGTGAGGTTAAGACAACTTAACACACTGTCCGCTTTAATCTACTCATGGAATTTGTTATTGACGACAAGAAAAATGTAGAATAAATTCAGCATACCTTGGAAAATTACTAACAGGTTAATACATACAAATCTGTGTTAATAACGTAATAATGAGGAGCAAGCTCTTGAAAAGAGTGTGGGAAGAGAAATGAAAAATACCAAGCACATTTTAACATAAACAATCATTTTGTGAGAGAGAGAGAGAGATGGCTCCCGTTTACTGTGGTCTCCTCTGGAAGGAATGCTTCGCAGCACCGCTCAACACCCACTGAAGAAGAAAGCAGTTCATGCCTCACTGTGACGTTCCTTTTTGTCATTATTCAATTATTGAAGGTCACAGCTTCACAATAACAGTTGGCCTTTGAGTTTCTGCAGACATGAGGAACACAGACAGTTGCCAGGGACGGCAGACAAGAATTCCCTGCTCACACAAATATTACCAAGCCTTTCTCACCTTTCAAACCATCTCTGTCACATATTGATCTAAAAAATGTCCAGCTTTTCGTCTGCCAAAACATGTCCGCAACTCTGTGATCGTCTACTTCGGTGCTGAGTAGACAAAACACTTCTACAGATGCCTGATCAAAAACAAACCAAACATACAATTCTCACACTGAACTAAAAGGCACCAGTAAATTTAACTAAGCAACATTTCAAGTTAATGAAAGCCATTGTCACTTTACCCTCAGTTTGGACCAGTTACAACACTTTCTCATACTCATAAGTCATGAATGTGTTTGTGAGTCATGCACATATAAATTCCCAATGATGATGATCTTTGTTGTTGTTGATCCAACGACAGATGTTTTTGTATCCTGATCTTTGATCAACCCTCCATCTGACCTCGACATCTCGTTGTACAATACCAGTATGATGACAATAAAGTTGCTTTCCTTTGCTTTCCTTAACATCCTGGGTCAGGAACAGTCAGACCTACCTGCTTAGTATCCTACGCTCCTTTAAAAGCCTTCTTTATTTTTCCACAGCTAAAGAAAAGTAAAGAAAACAGGTAGCAGTAAGTCAAACAACAACTACCAGACATATGCTACACACTGGAGGATGGGTGATGATGGAGGTTTTATCAATCTGATAATTGAAAGGTACAGTAGGCAGGATTTTCTGCAGCATTATAAATCAACAACTGTACAATTATTGAACAATTAGAACAACACTTCTACGCCTTCTCTTACCTCTGTTTACAGTCTCATAACTTATCTGTAGCAGGACGGGAGGCTTTGAACAATGCGATCACAGGACAGTGAGAGGAGACAATAAAGAGAGTTTGAGAGGAGCTCAGCGAGCAGTGATCCATAAATCTGCGGATAAATCTCAACTTTAATTTCCCTGATTTCAAACACTCATGAGAGTTTAGCTGTTGGTAATACGTGGCGTGATTACTTAAAGTAGTTTAAGCACTTTGAAAACTTTTCATTTTGCTCATGGACACCTAGTGTCCCTTCACATTCTGTCAGTGGTCCCCAAGCTACATTTTCAGGACCGGGTACTGTAAGTGGAGTCTTGGTTCCTTTGAGCTGAACTATTTGTCCTCCCACGTCGCTGTGCCTGGGCAAAGAGAAGGAGGAGGGGAAGCTTCAATAAGGCCAGCATTGTTCAGACGTCCCCCTCTCTGGCTCAGAAAGAGAGACACTTCAACAAAGCTGCATATCAATTGCCATCCACCACGAGAGTTGCTAAGCTACACGACACCCACTGCCTCCCACCAGCTGCCCCAGTCACTGAGGAGAGAGAAGAATCAAGGCTGAGATGCAGGGGAGGGGAAACCGCTGCCGTCTGCCTTGATAAGCCAAAACCCAAACTCCTCTCTTCTTGGTTGCCTTGACAACCAGCTGAGACACAGCAGCATGGTGGCCTCAAGATAGCAATATGGTCTAAAACCAACAAGGCCCCACATTTGAACCGGATTGGGCCTGTGTGTGGACTATGCGTGTTGCTGCTGTAGTAATGTGGGTTCCTTCAGGTTCTCCATCAGTTTCCATCCTATAAAGTTGATCCAATAAGCATCATGACTAATTCTCATACAGTGCACTATCTGAGAACCTGAGTGAAATTGGCATTGTTAGCAATGAGTAAAAGTAACAGATTCATAGATGAATAATCAGACAAATATCATTATAATTACTTTGACTTAGATTGGACTTGTTCTTGTGGAGTATTTGGTTTTTGTTATGTTTTCCTGGACAACAGGTTCTCAGTTGCTTTGTACTTTGTGTTAGATCCTGTTTTATTTGGTAGTTTCTGTGTGTATCATGTCGCATTTCACTCCCTGCCTCTGTTTAGTTCTCTCCCTTGCTTCTCCTGAAGTGAGTCCCATGAGTTTCAGCTGTGCTAGGTTCCTTGTTTAATTAAACGCCCTGCAGCCCTTGCCTCGGTTTAAGTAAGTTTGGGGTCTTAACAGCAAGTTTCTTCAAGATGAATGGGACGTGTCTCCTTTTGTCCCCGTGTCTGAGGTTCTCCTGCCTCCTCCTTTCATTTCAGGGAGGCTGATAAAAAAGTAATTCAATTCTCTTTTCATTTTACTTTGGCAGTCTTAATGTGAAGCAACAAGCATTGTCTGTGTCTCCATCAACAGCTAACTTATGATACAGAGCAAGGTAGTTTGTTTAATATGAGTGTTATATGTTAAAAGTGTTTTTTGAGTTTAGTTTGGCATGTACTGTAAATGCACCTAACATGACCCTCAGCGCTGCACTGTGTAATATGTTGTATGTGATTAGTTGTAAATGGGTTAAAGCAAACTAAATGGTGGCACTGGTGTGTAGATGTAGATGCTGTGTAATCTATGTAGTGCTGGCCTTCATGTAATTGGATCTTCACTGTACTGATGTCCAGGCTCTTGCTCTGTGTCCAGACTCAGCAGGCTCAGGAAATAAACAGCACAATATCTGTATCCTGTAACCATTACCAAGACGACAGCTTTGTGCTAATCAGCAATGCTAAAGCATTCTTGTCCTCGAATGTTGACTTGATGCAGAGCCAGCACAAAGCATCAGCTAACTGAGTGGTCGCTTTGGACCCAAAGGCCTTTCCTCATTTTCTTTAGGTTGGTATTCTTGATATTAAAGGAATATTTTTTATTTGTGTGAAAAAAAGGGATGTGTCATAGGTCTTTAAAGGCACCTGGGCTGTACCTTGAACCAAACGGCCTCTCTGAAATGTTTAGGGAGTGTAGAATGGGTCCTTTTTTTGAATTTCAGACTAACATGCAATTTTAATCTCCAGTAAAATGATCATAAAATAATTGTGTGAACCAGTGTGATCAGTCTTTCTCAAAGCCCATTTTCTAATATATTGGGATTTAGTGACTACCTCCAGTTTTTTTCGTTGTTTTTTTTTTATTTGACCTAGATTAAACATACAGGTTTTGACCTAGACTAGATTGGAGAAACTAAGTTTGACTTTTAAAAGTTACTGCCCATAGATTTTTGTAGGAACTTTGCAACCTGATGCTCGCTCTGACTCAACAGCGACTCACCTTTCTCTGAGCTGATGAGTGAATTGGGAGCAGGCGTTCTCCCGACGCAGGTGTGCTGATTGCATGCTGGATGCAAGGCGGGGAATGATATTAAAAGCCTTTTCCCACAATCAACAGACTGGGATATGTACAGTATTACCCGTCTTTTTTCCACCAGCTTCCACTTATCAGAATTAAGTAGTTGTCTTTGTGATCCAGCCACTTATGTTTGAACCTACACATGTAGCTGCTGTACCCAGGCTGCTACATTTGTCTCTCTATGTTCCATGTTCCTGTTAACTGGTTGACTCCTGGCCTTGGTCTTTGTCACAGTAATATTGCCACTGATTTGTTTGCATTTACCCTTTATGTTGTGTGAAAACACGAGTCCTTTTCCCACCAATGGACCACAAAGGTCTTGGTCTGTCTTTGCTTGATTCTGGAGTCCAGCAGGGACCGTTTGGCTCTCAGGACCAGTGTTTCCGGACGCCTTCATGTCCTTTGTCACAAGAACACAGACGAGGTCTCGTGAGACTGCAGGCGGTGGAAGCTGACGGTGGTCCAGGCAGCAGGCTGGTGGTGGCCCGCATGCACCACTTCCTCATTCAGCTGTTCAAGGCGACATGGGAAACATCATTAAGGCCTACAAATAAACTCTGGGGGTCCCTTTAAATCCTGAGTAAACAGAGCTTTCATTGACTTGGCAACACAGGGACGAAAGAAGGCGAAAGTGGTGTCTCATGAAAAAAAGGCACACTAAAGGTTCATTTTCTTTGTAGTTTATTTCAGTTATACCAGGCATTAAGGAAAAGTCAATACCAATACTTTTTGTTGTAAAAGGCTCCATCGTACCATGAACGTACCATCTATGTAGGTGAGAACAGAATGTGTTTTTTGTTCCTTACTGAATATCTTAATCACATAAATGTTACATAAAACACATGATTTATATAAAGATTTCACCATCACAGCAGCAGAAAAAGGAAAACTTTAATGTAAGGCAATCCTGTATGTAGTAAAATGAGACAGATAATGTTGATTTCATTAATTGTTCCTGTTGGCATTGATACTCAAAACAGAAGTGTTGATATTCATAGTTATTGATCAATTTAACCTCATGCTCTAAACCTAAGTTTTAAAACAGCTATTTAAAATTTTTTTTTTATTAAATCTTGTTTTATTTTTTGAGTTAATGTAAATGTTTACACTGTAGTATGTTATATGGCCACACGGGGGCAGTGCTGCTCCATGTAAAAAGACTTGACCTCCCTCAGACTCCAGAGTTTGACCACTGATGAGGATCATCACACAGCTTGTGTGTCCATGTGCTGGAAAACACAGGTGTTAGTTATTAGTTATAATTATTTTTTTAGACAAATGGCATGACATGGAAAAGTCTACATCTCAAAGGTATTTGTACATATGCTTCAAATGTTATATATTTTGATTACAATTTTATTTTAAGATGCTGTAAATAATGACTGAAATGAGCAAATGTAGAGTGAAACTGATGGAAAAGGTGGTTTTTGTTGTTGCCAGCTTTGTTTTTTTTCATTTGTTCTAGGAAAAGTTCTCTTTTTCCAAAGAAGATTAAAAGTTTGTGGTGAAAAATCAGTTTCATTTTGGTCCACTTCTCTTAAACTAATGCAGTCTAATAGCCCTATTAATCCTTCCTGCATGATGTTTAGTTTTAGTTTTAGTTTTTTGTAAGTGTTTAGACATGCACAGTGATTCAACTGCGGCTCTTTGAGGAGCTGATTTGTGTTGCACTACACCGACAGATGTTTCTAATACTTGGTGTAATATAATAAACAATATATAATGGTTTGATAAATTACACATCAGTGAAATATAGTCTGTAGGTCATTGTTGTTCTCCAGCATCACATACTAATGAGATGATAATTCTCATACAACAATTTCACATATCATTTCAAGGTCATCACATCCTTCTGTCTAATGTATTTTAATCCCTTTTTCTGGTGTTTTTTGTCTTTCATGCCTTTATTTTTGTACATGAACGTCTCTCAGCTTTAAATCCAGACCTTCATAAAAATCTTTTATTATGGACTCTATGTGCAGATTGCTTTCCATCTGAAACTTGTTATGAATCAGGAGTACATTTACTACTGAACATTACTGCTGTGGATTTTCCATCAGTCGATCATAAACAATGTGGTATGTGTGTGTGTGTGTGTGTGTGTGTGTGTGTTGGCGTGAAAGCTGGATGTTTATACAGGGACCTGCAGCTTCCTAACAAAGACCAGCTCACAATGTCCATGTTTAGACAGTTAGGTCCAACCACTCAGCTTGTTTATGACAGTGAGACACAAGACACAGCCCAGCATTTCATATCCGCATATGGTGTGAGTGTGTGGTATAATGACACAGGGAAACTGTGGGGGCTAACAAGGTCCTCACATAGTTGATCGTATATTTTCTGTTTCAGCTGAGAATTTATTTTGGATTTGGGCTTGTTAGGGTTAGCCTCCACTGACATGTAATGTCAGTGGAGAGACCTAAGTCAAAGCTAATTTGCCTTTGGATAGTACCAGGTAAAAATATATCTATATTAGATATTAAATGTAATTTAAAATTTTGATTTAGTTGAATCTCATTTAACTGATGGGTTATGTCATTCTTATTATTATCCGTTTGAAAAACTCACTGCACTCATGAGCAGACGATATGCTATAGTACACAAAAAAACATGAAGAACATTCAAAAAGTAATTTCCTGCACATTTAGAGCGATCCATGCAAGTGTCTTTAAAGCAAACGTTCATCAGAACAATACAGACAAAGATTCATATGGGAACAAGAACTTCAACACGATCACTACAATCAGCTACTGCTTGTTTATCACTGTTTCAACGTATTTACAAAGGACATCCGACACGATTCTTTAAGACGTGTGTATGTATTAGATGAAAGGTACTGATTTTTCAAGTGCTTTTGGACAATGGGGACATTCTGGCTTCCAGAGTGTGAGCTGAGAGTCCCAGCTGCTGCTGGACCTGTAGCACAGCTGCAGCTGATCATGTTGATAAGCAGCTCTGCTGAGTTGATCAATCGAGCACGTTCCCGACCCTTTCACTGCACACAGTATCTTTGCCTCACATCTCTGCCTCCACAGCCTCCTTTTCCTCACACATATCTCTAGTTTACACAGCACCAAGCACGCTGTTACAGTAGGTAGGTGAAGTGTAGGTGGGTCATAGAACTTGGGGTTTTCTTAATTGACATTAGCTCAGCTACTTGCAGAAAGTGTGTGTGTGTGTGTGTACAAACCTATCTTTGTAGGGACATTTTGTCTGGTCACCACAAGGGTAAAGACCTGGTTTTAGGGTTTAGATTAGGGTTAGGCACTTAGCTGTGATGGTTATAGTTAGGGTGAGGGACAAGGGAATGCATTATGTCTATGATGTGTCTTCACTAAAAACAGAGAAAGGTTTGTCTTTAGTAGACCGTGTGGACCAATTGTCAAGAAAACCTATATTTGTGAGGACATTTTGACACTGTGAGGTCATTTTTGCTGGTCCACACAATTTTAGGGGTTTAGGGTTAGGCCAAGTTGTGATGGTTAAGTCTAGGAGTGTCCACACAAAGAATGTGTGTGCGTGTGTGTTTGTGTGAAAGTTTGGACATTACAGCAGCTGCTCAGTTTGATTCCTGCAAATCAAATACAAAAACATGGACATCCTCCACACACACACACACGCACATGCACACGCACACGCACACGCACACACACACATACATGTGGTTAGCAGCAGCATTGTGTTAATGTGACTACTGTTTGCAGGAACAAGTAAGATGCAACATATGATGAGTACACAATAGAGCACTGACACAGTCAGGGAACACACACTCATCAGCGACTTGATCAGACACACACACACCAGGGACTCTCTGTCGGTCTTGTATTCATTCCGTCTGTCGCTCTACCTTTCTGTTTGAAGCCAAGCTGTATTTAATTCTCAGTCTCCCTCCCCCTCAGAGACTCGCCAATCCATCCCATCCTGTCCTTCCCTTTGTTTCTCTCTCTTCCTCCTACACCTTCTCCCCCTCTTTCATTCTATCTCTCATCATCCACCGCCTTCAGCTAACCGGCCTCCCAGCAGAGAATTATGAATAGAATTCAAATCAAGTTGAGCTTAACTGTCTCCCACCCCCTCGCTGCCTCTGCCCCGTCCACATCTCTGTGTCTCTTACTTTCTAAGTTTTTCCAACTGTTTCCTCTGGATTACAGTTGTGACCTCACACCCACACTGCTCTGCCTCCTGTTTATTCACTCTCTCCATCTCTATATGCTCTGTCTGCTGTTGACTTCTCACTGAGCCCTTGGCACGCAGCCGGCACGTCACTGTTTACAAAAAAAAAATGCACCATCACACTGTCTGAATGTGGTTATGGAGCTGGAACCATGAGAAGTGCTGTGACACTTTCACTGTCATGAGAAGCGTGGCTGTGACCTTGACTTTGGAATCACCTTCAAACCCTCATTATGTTGACAGAAACCAACAAATATGTTCCTAAGATTCACATGAACTTAATCACGATAGGTGGTATTGTCCCATCATCAGCCCAAACTTATTATTAGTAATAATAGCTGATTTATTCAATTCATTATTAAAATGAGTAGTTGATTAAAAGTCATAGTGAAAGCGTATGCGATGTGACTCTGCTCCTGCATGTTAGAACATCAGTCAATCTGCAATCTTTAATAATGCATTTTATCTGCAGTGCTGTGGAGAAGTGCTATATTTCCATGATCACATGAATTCAATTGACCAACCACAAAGTCGCCTGCTGCAATATCCCCCTTTTTCCCTTGTTGATCCATACAAACAATATATCTGAAGAAAAAGACATTTTTACAGTCGAGTTTCCACACTCCGTCTCGATTGTGTTTGTTTTTGAAAAACCTTCTATCTCGAGTCCTGTTCCATCAAAACTTTGCCCTCCACACTTCATGTGTAACCAGTTAATAACGTCACAACGCTATTATCCTCCCCCCTCCTCCACATCTGTACTGAATTAACTGGGTTCAGCTCCATTGTCTGAAAACAAAAACAGAGGAATATGCAAATGAGAAAATCTATATTTTGAATTCTGCTGCGTCGAGATTGACAGAGGGCTTGTCTCTGCTTTCTCTCCTTCCTCTATCTTAAACGTGTGTGGGTTCAAACAAAGTTAATAATAGAGGATATCTGATCATATCTGACATCCCAGTGTTTTTATCTATTCAAAATGTCCGCTGTGGAAGGCGAGGAAGAATGTGCAGTCATCAAGCGTGAGCACACAACTCCTAAATCTGCCCACTTTGATGTGCAGACCTTGTTCGACTGTCAGGCTGTCCATTCATCTTACAAGGTCACAAAGACGTGAAGACACTAAGATGACAGGACATTGCAGCAAAATCAAAAATACCAGAGTGCAGCTTTAAGTCAACCGAGAGAAAATAAATGAACACATTTTTCCATGTGGAGGCCGGTCAACAGCCACCAGTTAATCAGTGCCACAGCTTGAGCATCATGACTGCAGCACAGAGCTGGTTATATAATGTATGACTGTGGGATTCCCAGTCACTTAGCCTCCTCCACTTAGTGATGCGAGGAGGAGGAGGAGGAGAAGGATGGGCGGGAGGGCTGCAGAATGGATGGCAGCTGAGGGAGAGTATTGATGTAAGTTATTGTGATCATGAGTGTGAAGGGCTCAGGTTGGCCACCAGCTCCTCTGCTCTTCAATAATCCAATAATTAGAGGCAGCATCTTAACAGGGGATCCCTCTGCAGCTGCAGTCACACCCTCACTGCACTGCTGAATGTGGAAACATTTATACACACGGCAGCAACACCTCTCACCTCTCACACACAGTTTAATTAAGACTACTTCTCCAGTGGAAACAGGTTCAAAACACTGTTAACACGTTTTTCTGTGCACCGCTAGAGCCTCTTCTAGACTCAACTCCACTGCAACATTATTGCCAAACCTGCTGTACTGCTGTGTGTCATGATGAGTGCACAAGCAGCATTTTCTCATTATTCTACTGACCTACAGGTGGCAGTGAAGAACACAGCAAAATGCCATGAAGCCAGGGAAGGTGACTGCCTCTCAGCATACAGTAGCTGTGTCCCAGGCTGCATCCTCCTTCAAGTGAGCTGGAAGTCAGACGCTGTGAGAAACGAGACGGTCTAGCCCACACAGCTCACCAATTCTCCCTCTTCTTCTCCTCATAAATTCCTGTTTACTGAGAGGTTAAATGCTGCCCTTCACAGTTTGAAGTCATGAATCACAGTTCTTCCTGCCCCTCCAAACCTGACTTGTGGTTTAACCCTGAACCAGCCAAAACTAAGCCAATCCTAAAAACAGAAAAGCTGTAGTTGTAGAACTGGAGGAAATGGTGGTGTGTGATGTATCTCAGGCTGACAACTTGATTGTAACCAATTAATTAATGCGTCGTCAGAAAAATGAAAAATGTCAGGCCTGTAAAAACACCATCCAATCATATTGAACTGACAGCAACTGACCCCCTCCCCCCTGCGTGTACCCGTCTTCAGTCAGTTGCAGCAACGTTATGGCAGAAAAGGTGCCAACAACAGGCGTTGGTCGCAATGAAAGATGCAAAGCTACTGCCAAGTAAAAGACTGATGCAAAGCGATCCAAGACCATGGTGAACATTGGTGCTGCGTTTGAATGCTGGCGACAACTGAAAGCCCAGTTTTTTCACCGAAATACCGAAAGTTACCGATGCTGCGCAGTGCTTGTAAATCTGTGTTAGTTGTGTGTTCCTTTGCTCTGGAGGTGTAGATTCAGAGGGAAGTCTGATGAAAGGAGCTTAGACTTTTGAATTCAAAATGTAGCCTGCTCTAACTGTTTATCCAGGATCTCCAAACCTACGTACCTTTAAATCTCTTAATTCCATTAGCAAATGTAACCTGTAACCTGGAATACAATTTAAAATCTTTGCACAGATTTTTGATATGGTTCAAATAAACCTGGTTCTATCAAAAATAATGTCTTAATAAGTGAACAGATAATACAGACACTACATTTCTACAACAACTATAGGTACTAATTACTACTCATTTTGGGCTCTATTTTCTCTGCTAAATCACTATACTGAGTATATGCAGCAGTGTTATATTGTACTGAGTCAAAATACACTGACTGCGTGTTCATGGCGATGAAGGATCATGTGGGTTACTGATGTGCTTCTAAAAGTTAACATATTTAAGGATTAGGTTTGAGTAATCCCTTCACATGTAGCTGTGATTAATCCATGCTGCATTCTGAGAGCTTCAGTCTTCTTCTGAAACAGCAGGTTTGGTCAAATATGCATATAGAATCTATAGAAGCAAAAACCTTATATAGCTTATGTATTATTCACACAGTGACATCAGGTTCTCAGAGAAGCCCAGAGCAGTTGGGAAATTACTTTCCTCCTCCTCCTCCTTTCATTTTCTGCAGCTTGTTTTCACAGAGCACAACGACCCTCAGAAATCTGAATGTGCAATGCTGCTCATACTGTATCAGCTTTTTCTCTTTAGTTTTTCATCCACATTTGTATTTTTTTCATCAGTGTATTTACATACAGAAGACGGAGAAGCTGATGGATGTTGTTTCAATGGCAAGCGGCAAAACCCATGATCAGTTTCTTCTAAGTCATATTCTTAAAAATCCAAAAAACAAAAAACAAAAATAACAGAGTCCAAAATTGAATAACTAATTAATATGATAACCAGCATTGCTTTTCTGTATATGCTCTGATGTAACACAAACTGAATACAATTTTGAGATGTACAGTGTACACTTATATTACAGATTACACCAATTGCAATAGGAAACACTTCATTTATTCATTTTAGAGCTGCATTTATCTGACAGTTACAAATTTAACCTGCAGAACATCATGATCATCACGTCAGTCAATTCAGGTGAGCTTCTTCCTCTCAGGCTTTAGTTCTTACTCTGCCTTTTAAGAATTCTTATTTTTCTTGTGTTAGAATCAACAGTTTAACAGTGTAACAGAAAATAATCCTGGCTGGATTACAAAAAGAGAGAGACATTTTTTGATGAATGCTATGTTTATTAAGTACATTTAGTTTTTCAGGAACCTGTGCCTATAGGTTCCTGAGTGCGGAGTGTCTGCATCCTCTGGAATTATGGACGTAGGCTACGTTCAGATTACCAGGCTAAAGTGACTCATATCCAGAAATCTGATCGTCAATATCAATTTTCAAATCAGATCTGTGTCACTTGACTCATGTGGCCATGCAGCGTGAATGAGAACAGAAAAACAGCCTTTTTGCCAAAATGTCTAAATTTCACCTGGAAATCCATAAAGGTACATCTTATCTTATGTCCATCTCCTGTTGTTGCCGATGACACGTGAAATTTCAGAAGATAGCCACTTGGGTGGCTGCTAAACATAGTCATTACAAGATAGGGGTGGATTTGGATGGTGATGACTGTCAAACCCACAACAGAGTGGTCGTTCACATCCACAGTCCTGTCTGTGGTTTGGAAACAAAAAGTATTTGGTTAATGTGAGGGAGAGCTCATGGTTTTAGTTGCATCTCTGAAGTCACTGTGAACCTGTGTTATAATTCATCAGGTCGGACTCTTTCACTTGACCCTGTGCTGCAGTGTCCAAACACAAAACAAGTCTCGTAAAAAATATTGTACAGCAAGATGTGATGTTTTCGATGAAATCACTTTTTACTCATACATTCAGTATCAGCATATTGTTGGCAAAGCTGCCACATAACATCATATACTCCAGTGTCTTCATGGGAAACAACAAAGTATTTGCTGTTGCAGTTAACTATTCCCATTATAGTTTGATGTTGGGTCTTTCTCCTGCACTTATGCCCTTTAAAGGCCAGGCCTAAAGGGGAAACCAGCCAAAATGTCCTTTCCTGTCTCAACTCAACCCGGTCTTTACGAAGACAGACAAACAACTGCACTCACACAGGAAATGCTGTAAGACACTTACTAAGACAAAGATATTATCACAAGGCTCCTCCTCCACCTCCTCTGCATTAGGTTGACCTCCTTCCCCTCTTGGTCCAACCTCTCTCCCATATAACATATGACATGTCTCTCTCTCTCTCGCTCCCTCTCTCCCTCTCTCTCTCTCTCTCTCTCTCTCTCTCTCTCTATCCCTCTCTGACCTGCTGACTGTCACAGCTTGCGTTTTAGGGGTCCTTGGACAGACCATAAACTCTGGATTTACAGCGTCCTTCCTCCGCCTCCTCCTTCTCCTCCTCCCCCCCCCTTGGTGTTTGTCTCAATGTGAATGGACGTCAGCATCTGATTGAATGTTTACATCAGCCTCTGCTGAGGAAAAACAAGTCGGCTGAAGCTGGACTCTGAACATGTTTTTCCACAAAAGGGAGAAAGAAATGTATTTAATTCATCTCAGTCTTCAGTTATATAGCCAGATTCACACACACATTCACCCATATGTACATATATATATGTACATATATATATATATATATGTTCATCCGTCAATCCATCCATCAAGTAATTTATTCATCCAGCCAGAAATCCACCCACCTAACCTCCCATGTGATCCAGTTATATAGAGTGTATACAAATCCATTCATCCATACATCTGACCACCCATCCACCCATTTATGTTCTGTAGGCCTGTCTATCCTTCATCCATCCATCCATCCATAAATCTGTCATCCATACATTGCATGTTCATTTAGCCACCCATTCCCCCACCCAACCATCAATTCCCCAATAAAAGTGTCTACGAATTTATCCAGCTACATGACCATCACGTCATAGTTATTCAAGCATCCTTTCATAGGCACGGTATAAACTGTTGGGCACCAACAATTAGTAAATAAAATTGTACTAATGTAGCAAAACACAAAAAGTAATAAAAAGCTGGTGTTTCTACGGAGCAGTGCAGTGCAGATGGTTCACCGTGATACGGTTTGGAACAGTACGCCCTGAAATGGCTTTGTGTGTTTCCACCTTGGGGCGTGTAGGCCACGTGGCAGTAGCGTGTGTCAACTATGTAAATGGGGTGAAGTCATTCCAGAGTGTAGCTCCCAATAAAGTGGATGAAAAACAACAACATGACACAGTAAACAAAGGTGCGTGCTGACACAATTTGTCCAAAAAGAAATACTTGCGTTCCCACTCCTTGTTATTGCAGAGATTATGTAGTGAAAGTGATTATTTACTGTTGACTAATCAATAAATCAGAAAATACAGACATTTTCCCTGAAGGATGCTGGAAAAACTACTTTATGCATTTACATCTTACTTAATTCAATAGTGGACATTGGTTGCACCCAAATGTTCTGCTTTGGCAGCAATTTAAACAATTGGGTAAAATTAACACAAGTTATTCATATTCAATAAACCTGTGTATTTTGAGTTGATACAGTGTGATTGAAACATGTTTTGATAGTAGGTCATTTGAGCTCTTGGAACATTTTAATCCCTCACAATTTGATCCCTTTATTCCAACTCTATTCAATAACTGTTCCTCCAATACTACACGTTATTTTCATATTACATGTTAGTATTATATTCTAGTGTCAATTACACAATTTTACAATGGAGGCCTTAAAACAGGTTGTCTGTATTGTGAGATGGTTGCCTGTCACCACTATTTAAAAACAACATTTCGCTGCAGGGACAGTAGGTAACAGTGAATAAGTAAGTCAGTTTTTCAGTGTGGACACCGCGACACCACTGATGACAACGCAATGAAAAACCCTTTAATTGGTAAAATAATAGTCACAAACCTCCAAACCCAGCTTTCTGATCACATAGTCTGAATGAATATGCACTTAGTACCAAAGCAGCTGTCCGACAGCAAGAAGACACTCAAGTCCGACACACAACCAGCAACTGATGGACACAACAAAACACACACACACACACACACACACACACACACACACACACACACACAGTGTTTCTCTCCTGGGAGCTTTTTTCTCTCTACTCAATGAATCAATGTATATTATAGGAGCTGGGGCCTGACACATGCAGCAGTGTGCAGTGCTGATTGCATGACACTGTGTGTGTGTGTGTGTGTGTGCTACCAACAGACTGGTGCAGTACTTATTTATGTGTCCATTGCGCCATTTAGCAAAGTGCTGCAGTGACTTTTTAGCCCACCATTCCCCTAACACACACACACACACACACACACTCACAGAGGCAGGAACCTCCTCTGCAGTCAATACTTACACGATGTTAAGCACAATTTTAGGTTAGAGACGAGAACAGAATTATCCTCCTCACTCTGTCACATAATAATTCAGTTTCACATTCTGGCTTTTCTGTGTTTAACGACTGGATTTGTTTGTATCCTGATAAATAATGTTGAGCTGTAAGATGTGGAGTCAATTCTGGATATGAGTACACACATGCTCGTTCTCAGCATTATTATCAAACCCCCCCCATGTTCATGCACATTCGTCTTTATAGTAAGACGGGTAGAACGAAAAACGGTATGGGAGGGTAGACTGAGGAGTGGGAAATGATGGAGTGGGAGAGAGAAATGGGACCAGAGAGAGGTGACACGAGGGGGAAGGGATGGATGAAATGTGTCCTGCTGCTGGAGGAGTTATGGCTGCCAGTCAGCATTTCATTGCAGGCCACAGTCAGTGAGCACCGAGGGGGAAACTCATCAACACACGCACACTGGCACATAATACATATTTCTCTCTGAGCTCAGACTGTGTTTGGAGATCAGCCTCCTCATTTGTTCACCTCACATGTTTGTCATGAATACATCAGTCTACTGTATATGAATGTCTCTGTGTGGAATTATGCTGTGTTTGCCTGTTGGCTTGACTGTGGTTTTCCCACTGTTCCAACACAACTACTGAAGCATTTACAATTTAGCCGGTGACCTTGCATCGGTTCCAAACTGCTCCTCCCATGTTGGTTGTAAAAAAGCCTCAGCTCATCCGTCTCTCTCTCTCTCTCTCGGGCAAATTTCACCATGAAGGTAATGACTTTGTGCCCTCAGTTATGGTTTAGATATGAACTGTCCGTGTTCCTGTTTGATCATCTGAGAAACGCCACATACAGTTATGATGTTTACAGGTACATTTGGCAGGGTGTTTTCGAGATTAATTATTAATAAGGCTATAATAACTACGGCTGTCAGACAGCTCTTACCAGTGCACCTCGATAGGGAATCAAATGAATGCAAATGAAGTTACTTTATGAACTTGACTTTTAGATTTATTTCATTATTTCAAATCAGAAAAAAGGCCAAAACGCCTGAGGAACCATAACGTCGACTTCAGAATTATTAATGCAACAGCATTTGCACTTTGTAGGAGTTACACTTACGTTGCCTTGTCCGTTTCAAAGGTTTGGGCAGATGAACGAACATTAACACACATGTATGCAAACAGGCCCTGATTTTCTGTGGGCCACCATTTAATATCAAGTTATTCCTGTAATTCAAAGATTCATTTTACATCATAAATGCATTTTATTTTGAGTTATATATTGTTCTATATTAACACTTTTGTTTTGAATGAATATTCTGATATCATTTTTATATTGCCCACCTTTACTGAACCGTTGCTTTTCCGCAAAAAAGTGTGATTCTGGGACAAAGGGAACCAGCAGAAATATTTTGTCACGGTGTCTCAGCAGCTGCACTCCCCTCACTTCCTGACTAATGATTGATCTGCAGTATTTTCCCCAGAATCAAATTGCATTTCATTTTTTGTTTTGTTTTATACATCTCACAACTGTCATTAGCTGTTTAAAAAGTGTGACACAAACTGACGCTCATGCTCTGTCCGAGTCAATGGTGCTCAATGGTGGTCTTTGTCTTCTTCTTCATCTTCTGCAATTAGAAAACCCAGCCTGTCATATTCTGTCTCGTTTCTTCTGTCTCATCCTCCTCTCATCCTCCCCTCTCCTCAGTCTCATCCTCTCATCCTACAAAACATACCAATGCTGCAAAGAAACCTAAAGAAAGTCTAAAAGAGAGATGGACAAATAATGCAATTAAGTTCAAAACCTGCAGATGAAGCTCAACAATCACCCATTTATTTTACGTTTATACAGATATCTGCCAACTGCAGCTTAAAGCGTAACATGCAGCCAGGATAAGGAATGCATTGTGTTAAGTTGCTCTTCATTATTTCTTATTCCAAGATAACAGACATAAGATATAAGCTCAATTTCTTGTGTCAGCAAAAAGAGTATAAATTATTATCTTGAGGTTACGAGCTGAAATAACAACCATGAACTCCTAGTATTATTCATTCATGTGTGATTAGTTTCACATTTACCTTGCATGCTTCATTGTTTCGCTCCTTTGCAGCATCTGCTTTTTTTGTCTTTGTATTTTGTCTCTGGGAAACATTAATTGCTGGTCATTTATTATTTAACTGCCTCAGCATTTAATTATAAATGACTGTGTCCCTTCGAGAGTGCTAATGAATCCCCTCTCACACAGCATATTCCCCCCGGCTAACTTTAAGATGCTGTCAGTCAGACTTTGTGCCCACCCACCAGGAGAGGGCAACCCGTTAAAAATAGAGCCTTACTTTCATGCATACTTTTATTTTAAAACATTTTTCTTGTCAATTGTTTGAATATTGAAGTTCAAATGTATTTGAGTGAAACATTCAGCATCCTAATAGCTGCATAAAGCTGCATGTTAAATGGTAAGGAGTCCTCCCATGTGCCTTAACAAGCAAAAGGTCATTTCCCCCATTAGTTATGACCCCTAGCAGTGTCATCTTTGTCATTATGGTGACAGTTATAAATATGCAGATAAAGGTTTGGGATGGTTGTGCTTTGGTAATATTTAATCACAGAGACAAGTTGGTAAGGTTTCAAATGTCATGGTTTAGGTTAAAATGTCTTGTCCATGACATTCAAACCTTTGTAAAACAAGTTCACCCAGTTATGGATGCAACTAACGACTTGTTTTGATAGTCGTCTAGTCATCGATTAGTGAAGCAAAATGAATTTTATTTACTTTAAATTAGGAAATGAATATGAAACAGTAAAATTAGATAGACACGTGCCGCTCTCTCTGGATTAGAGTTAGGTCATTTGTGTATTTGTTGTATTTATGTTGAATTTAAACAGTTCCAACGGCTTCTATGTGTGATTTTGATATGAATTGGCTTATTATTTCCCTCTGTAAAAAGCAGAAAACTAACAATGAGGTCAAACTCATTAACTCATTAAAACGAAGTATTTAACTTGATGCAACTTCATGATTCAGTTTGAAATGAAGTGGGAAAAGTTTCCTCATAAAAAAGAGAAGAATCATTCAAAATTAATTCATCTGAGATAAGAGAAATAATGGCATCACAATACGCATGTCTGGATGGGCACTTGTGTCTTTCCTTATGCTGTTTTATTACTTTTTTCTCTTTCCTCCACTCATATCTCCCTCCTCACTCCCTCAGCGCCCTTGATCTCTCTTTAGTCTCTCTTTTCCTTCATCCAGAGAGAATCATTAAAGCTCAGATATTATAGTTGAGAAACATCAGAGGGAAGCAATGCCCCATGATCAGCGGGCTTCACCTCTTCCTCTCAACTTTCTTCCCCCCCCCACGTTTTTCTAATCTAATTAACATTTACAGTCTCTCTTCTTCATCCTCCATCATCACTGAGCAGGTCCCTGCACTGTACCGTCAGCACATGTGTAAGTTGGTTCATAAATCTAACAAAAGCCTCAATGAACATTTAAATCCCACAAGAATTTGTCCTTCCTTTCCCTGACTCTCTCTCTGCATGTGTGTGTGATGGATTGCAGGTGTGTATTATTGACTGAATGTATAGTGTGTGTCCTTGAGCCACACAGCAAGGTTTGTTTAATGTATGCAGGAATGGGCAGTGTAATTTGTATTTTATTGAGTTGATGAAAATGCCTTCACATTTTGTATTGAAGTACTTCAATGTGGTGCATTTTTTGTATTTTTAAAATGCGTAAAAAATACCAACATGAGAACACAAAAAAAGAGGTTTTGCTGCTGACTGGACGACGTGGCTCAGACGTCGAAGGAATCTGGTTCAGTGCAACGTGAGTAACTTAATGTAGCTAGTTTATTTTTAATAAAGCATTTTGAATGAATCACGCAGAATCACGTTTCAGGTTGTTATTGCTGTGACACTACATGGTGGGAGTTTTGAACCTCAGGGTCATTCACTACTCTGTGCTGCAATGGCAACACGGCAGATGGCAACCATTTACTCCATCACTTGCAGTAGTTCTGTCTCATATTATGGGCTATTTAAGCTACTTTTTCTGTTAGAAATGTCAGCTAATAAGGTTGTACTATTGACTGTATTGACTGATGTGCACGTGGCATGCCTCAAATTCACTCTCCCTCTTTGCTTAATTCGATTCTGGGATCGGGGAGTATTTTTTAGTATTTTTAAAAATACAGAATTTAATTTGATCCATGCTGTGGCTGCTGTATTAAGTTATGTATTATGCATTTTTGCCTAGGCCTGGACATATCAAATTGTACTCCATCCATCCATCCATCCACAACCTTGTCCTTCAGTCAACCATGACCTTCCCACACAACTAAACAGCCTTCTCCTTTACTTTTATAGGGAAGTCATTTCTAAAACCGTCATTACTTGCATATCTACAGATGAACATATCAATGTATTTATTATATGTAGTTATATACTTGCACTTTTGGCAGATGTAAGGAAATGAGGGTGAAGGTAACTATGTTCTGGTGAACCTGGTGAAAAATACACAGTGGTTTTCTCATAAGTTCACTGTCCACACTAGGATGTTCTCATAACTCCCCAACAATCAGCGACAAATCTTTCAAAATGTAATCAAATTCGTCTCCAACTGCAGTCTACTGCTTAGCGGATGACTCACAGTGTCTCTCATGGTTACATGACACCACCAACCCGTCCTCCTCTGTGTGAGAGTTTTGCCTCAAATACTTTGTGAACTAAGTCATTATTGACTTTTCTTTCCACACAATTGTATTTGTGAATCAACACAGAGATTTATGCAGATCTGTGTGCACAGGCCAGATTTCCATCTGTGTTTTTCACAGTTTGAGATTTGACTAGTGCTCTTTCCACGACATCATCTGGTTACACTGTCTCTTGAGGTTCAGTGACATGCCAGCAGAGGTTGAAAATAATGAATTACATCATCTCACGTTACTGTAATTGAGTAGGTTTTTTTGTGTGCTTTAAGTACACTGGAAACTTTGGTGAAATTAAGTACACTGACAAAGTACAACACTGTATGTTGCCATACAGTATCATAGCATATAGTGTTGGATGGACTCAAGCACTAACTGACTCACTTCTCCTTTATCGGTTTTTCTGGCGCTCCATTTGACCTTTTTTGAGCTTCATTTAGGTGGACGCCTGACTTGTGGGAGACAAAGAGACTGGGACGGTACACGTTCATGTTCAGCCTCACCATGTCAGCTTCATCCTCTCATCTCTCCTCTTATTATTCACACCACCCACCTCCCAATTTCACTCTCAGGCTTTGCTGAACTCTTCTTTCTCATTCTCATTCTGCCTCTGCCCATCAGCGCCCTCTCCTTTTTCTGTCCATGTCTCTCTCTGTCTCTTGCTAAGGCCCGGCTCTCTTGTCCTCCTTTGCCTCTCTCTATCTGACAGCTAATCAATAAGCAGCCAGCCATGAGGGAAGAGACTTTGGCTCCATGGATTTTCAATGGGATGGCTGACCCAGTGATGCTGTGTGTGTGTGTGTGTGTGTGTGTGTGTGTGTATTTCCGAGTATAAAATGTACCACAGTGTACTTAAACGGTGCTGGAAACACTGACAACATGCAGACTCCATGGACGTTTGTGTAACTTGGCTATAAATTGTTACAATTGACACTATTGTGATGATTATTACATCATTTACTATACTTTACAATGGTATGAGCCAAATTGTGGAGGAACCCACACTTTTTTGTTTGTTGGGAGTCTCTTCATACAGGCCACGTGGTTTGTATAGAGTTTTCTTAGTGTGTGCCGGCTTCTTCTCACAGTCCAAAAACATGAATTAGGTCAATTGGACACTCCTAATTGACCGTAGTTGTGAGAGTGAGAGTGAATGGTTGAATAGTTCTTTGTCTCGATGTGGCCCTGTGATGGACTGGCGAACTATCCATGGTGTACCCCGCCTATCGCCCTATGTCAGCTGAGATTGGCAAAGCGCCCCCGCGACCCTCATGTGGAGAATAAAGTATACCACTTTATCCTCCACATGAGGGTCGCGGTGGGCGGATGGATGGATGGATGGATGGATGGATGGATGGATGGAGTCTCTTCAGTCTCTTCACACTTTCACTTCACGGTGAACGACAGTGAAGGCCACGCCTGGTGCATGAAATGGCCTTGAGAGTCTGGAATGTTTAATTTTCCTGCCTTTTATGATGTGTTCCGTCATGCCAATGAATTTGACCGATGACAGCACAGAGCACTCACTTTGCGTAAACAAACAAAATGGCGAAGTGAAGAAGGTGCTTTCAAAAACAACAGAGCAAAGCCGTGTTTCCACTGAGTGCAACGGTATGACACAGTACAGAAATATTTTTTGCTTCCCTTCCCCAACGGAGTAATGGTAGGGTGGAGCTAGACTCACGACAGTCAGCTGATCAGTGTTCTCAGTCCAAACGCAAGCCTGACCGAACTGTACCATGAGAAAAACAAGTCACAAGTGTCATACAGGTGTGGTCCAGCTCAGCCTCAGTCACTCATGTCTGTCTCTGAAGTCACAGCATGAGCTTTTGGCTCAGTCGCCCAATCTGACAGTGACCATGGCAACGGTGCGTGACCTCAGTATTAGTCACTGATCAGCTGTCGGACTTTAACATGTATTTTAACTGAAGTGTGTCTCTGACAGCAGCTTTAAAAGGTCAGACCATTTGATCACTATAATCTAATCAGCTCATCCTTTAGTTCAAGGAAACATTTTGCCCAACTGGGAAGGATTTCCTGAAAAAGGTTCTTGAGACGTTCAAGACTGAAATAGACAGACAGACTGAGTGACCAGAAACATAATGCCTGTGGTCACAACTGTCACCTGCAATGAGGCATAAAATAGAAATTCTCCTCACACAAAACAAGCCAGGAGACTGGTGATAGTGGTTTTCAGAGAGACAACCCTCACTAAGGGTTACAGAGCAAGTTTCCTTCATTTTACCATTATTAAAAAGCCCAGAAGTGATTTAATTCGACTTTTTTCCCCCCATTTATCCAACTGGACACTCAAACAGTCAGAGCTGCAGCAGCTTCACTCAATTAAAAGTAATTAGCAATGAGCTGAGTGATGAGTATAATTCTGCTCCTACAGCTCGGCTTCACTCAGTCTGAATGTTTTGCCTGCAGCGAACAGAAGAGAGTAGCTTGCATTTAGTGACACAATTATCAGGTCTTATTTCTCATTTGAATTTTGATTGACTCTTTGACATTGATTAGCATCATGTAATGGCTCCTACTGTAATATGATTAGGACTGATTTAGCTCAGGGTGCTTTGTGTTTTAATCTGTCTTTGAAAGTCCCCACAGGTAGAGACGGGCATGATTACGTCGCCGTGACATAACATGCTTGTGAGCATCACTGTGACATCACTGGTGTCAGCTGGTTTTCGTTTGAGTTTTTTGTGTCCATGTATGCAACATTCTGAATATGGTTCTGTTCTTATGGCAACAGAACAAGTATGAGATAGTGACTGACACATGCATCATTAAGTATGGTGGCCCTGGAGTGCATCACACACTCTGACAAATGAGGAAACACAACAGTCAATCGCACAAAAACAATGGAAAGTTCTGTGATTTCCTGTTATTGCACTTTAGTGCCACCGTATTAAGACCTCTTATTATCCAGCAGTTTTCTTACAATCCATTTCCACGACTCTTCTAGAGCACGTCATCTGATAAAAACACCAGACAACAGCTGTGCAGATGTTTACAAAACTCCATCATTCAAGACAAGACACTTTCCAGTCATGGAAACATGACACTAATCGACTGTAAATGGGTTTTCATAAAGAAAAAAACAAAACAAAAAAAAAATCTAACATCCGGAAAAAGTCCTGGAATCAGGCCAACACACATTATTATAAGATTATTAAAATTAGACCAACTCTTGAAGTTTAATGGCGCTTGTCTAAGAATTGGTACTGTTAATATAATTATGTTGTAGTCTATGAAAGACAGTCATTATGGGTGTAATGAGTCGAGGGGAAATTGACTAATTAAGATTTTGTGATTTTAAACAGACTCAAAAACATTGGTGGAGTCAGAGTTTTTCTCTGCAGGGAATGTAACGTGAAAATTGCAGCATAAACTGATATGTATGAACTAATGTCTCCATATAGCCTTGTAACATACCAACATATCAATATGTGCCTTGAGTTTTCCTCCCAAGGTTCTATTGTCCTTCTCTGTGCGTGCTATCAGCAGATTCCCAGACGCTGTCTAACCAACCACAGTGTTGTGAGGATAAAAACCCAAACATTATCTCCTTTCCCCTGAACAACTGCACTCACAGCCTGAATATTCTCTTCCTCTTGCAACAAGAATAAAGCTCACAAAGACAGCTGCTGCTCTTGTGTCTTTTATTTCAACACTCGCCTTAGTCTTATAAAGATTTCCTCGTAAAAACGTGGTGTCAGAAGTAGGATCCGGTTGACTGATCATCTGGGACTCTGTGAACGGCCACTGGTCATCCTGGAGATCAAACTCCTCCAGCCTCCACTTGTGCAGAGACGGGAGGGCTGACACGGTGTCTCGGATCATCACCACTGGATCTCAAGGAACTCTATTCATCTTAACATCCAGACATTCGGTGAGTGTTTAAATAAGGGGGGGGGGGGCAAAATGTCATAGAGGCATAGAGCAGAAACACACAGTTCTGTGGTGATACATGACAATGATTTGTCGTGGCACAGAGTTTGAACAGGTTTGTTGCCAGGCAGAATATGTTGAGCTATTGTAAGTTATTGCTAAGTTGGCTCCTATTGCTGTTTCAGTGTGATGCTCAGGCCTGCGCAGACCTGATAGGGGTGGAAGGCCGTCGGACGTATGTACAACATGTCAACACCTTTGTCGTGTTTGTGTAAGTGTGATAAGAGGGCTTGCAGCTGAACTGCAGAGGTAAGGACAAACAAGATTTACTGTTGTTGAGGAGGACGAAAATGGATGAATGGTAAAGTCTGCTTGTGTTGTGCTGAACGACCATTTATCTTTGACTTCACGACGACAAAACGGAAGAGATGCTCGATCAGATGTCTTGCAGCCCTGAGAGAATATTGTGGATGATGCTGGAGTTTTTGCAGTGTTACTATGTGTAACTGGTGTGGGGGAAAAAATGGTCATATTGATTAGATTCTACAAGGTACGGAGGCCCTAAAGGGTCATACATACATACATTTTATTTTCTTCCATTTTCCCATGATAACCAGATAATTAATTTGAGATCTCGAGAAAACAAAACGATAGTCTAGTCTATTTAATTTTGTCATGATTCCCCCTCACAGCTCTTCTCTCCCTCCTTTTCATCACCTACCAGCCACTCCCTCCCCCTCAGCCACTCCCTCCTCATCAGCTCAACTCCACTCACCTGTTCACAGCAGCTGCACCTGATCATTAATCAGCCCACTATATATACTCCTCTCCACCATGCAGTCACTGCCAGATTGTTCTATGTCGCCAGTATTAGTCTCACCAGCGTTATTTGGATTGATTCCCCGGTACCGACCCTGCCTGTCCTTGACCTGCCTGCTCTGTCTCTGCCCCGGTGATCTGCCCCGACAACGGATTCAGCCTGCCCCCTACCTGCTTGTTCCAGTGGCAAACAGCCCTGCACCGGACCTGTCATCTTCCTTGTGTGGGCTTTTGGAGTTCCCTCTGCTTTCCACGATACGGAGCTCAGACAACCAGAGATCTCCAGTGAGCCCAGCTTCTCCTCGCGGGGTTTTCATTGAACTGTCGCTAAACATTGTGCTAAATTAACGTTGTTACCAACTGCCTGCCTGCCTTCGTGTACTGGATTTGGGTCCTTCCCTGACCCATTACAGAAATAGCTCTATGCCTTGCTATAACAGATAATCTACACATTAGTGTGCATCATCTAAGAAGGCGGTTAGCAAGGCTTCAGCTTTATCGGCGGCGCAATCTAAGTGAGCCTGATGTCGCCGTAAACTACATAGTTGACCAGCTAGAGGCCCCTGCATGACATGTCATGTGTGATGGAAATCTCAGGCCTATCCAGTTTCATTTTATTCATTATCTCTCAAATGAATTATCGTGTTTGTATCTTGGAAAATGGAGGAAAAAAATCTTTATCACAGAAAAACAGAGGAAATAAAATGTATGTATGACTCTTTAGAGCTTACGTAACAAGGAAAGAGTGTTGCGCGCTTTCAGGTATATGGATGAAGTGAGCAGCAGAGTGACAACACCTGTGTAACACGTGGGCCCGGTGTTCTTTTAGGTTATTTTCTTAAATATATTGAATAAATCTGTTATTGGTTTATCTGTGTGCATCTCCCTCATTCATGGCTATGAAGTTTCAGACTCCTGCCCATCTTAGACTCAAAGGCCCCTCCCCTTTTTTTTTTTTTTTAATGGACTATTATTTAATATTCTGCAAACTTATAAATTCCATTGGAATCATTTTCTTTGATCTGTCCTCTCCCAGACCTCCACAGTGGTCAGGGGTTTGGTTTCTGCATCTTGGTTTGCCAAATTCTTGGCAAAAGTGTTGTTCAGCGGACACACACACACACACACACAGTGAGTGAGAGAGAGAGATACTGATACTGTCAGTTCTTGATAAAATTGCTCTTTGCTGAACTTCACCTCAGGCTGGTTGTGGGTTTGGTATCGATTGGTGCAGTATCAACACCCACATGCAACATGTTCACAAAGGTCACAGAGTCAGCTGTAAACCCTGAATATTTTGTCTTGATATTGAGTTCAGCTCGTTCACTGTTTTCACCAGTCACCTTGCAGACAGATTATAATAATGAGAAGGTCATTTAGCTGAACACACTCTTTTGACTTGATAACAAACCTTTGTTGCCACTCACAGAATTCAGTGGTGGTTCTTCTTTGGTGTTTCCATGTTGGCTGATGGCTTGGACATTACTTAGTTGCTGGTATTTCAACATTAACTTGTCTTGGCCTTGTGCAGTTGACATAGTTGTCTCAGAAAGATTATGACTGTCTTGTTGACTTGACTGACTTACTCAGGGAGTCTAGAGATCCTGATATAAAAGCCATGCAATGTTTTTGCCACACTTCTTCCATTGCTTTCTAAATATCAAACACCTAACATAACATGCCCAACTTTCTGTGCCTTTCATTGTTACTGTAGAGTGTTGCTGTCTTCACTTTACAGTCTTAGCTAAGTACTCACTCTTCAGTCCTCTGCTGAAGGTTTAAACCAAATCACGACATTTAAAGTGATATCATGTAATGACTTTGGTGTTTTGGCATGAATTTAAATGCACTGATGACTGAAACTGTTCTCTTGTTATTGCATCAGTGTTTAAAAGCATAGAGTGAAAAAAAGCTTCTAAACAACATACTGATTTATATGCATTATGCTACACTGCTAGAGGCAAACCCCAGTGGCAAAACAATGAATGGGTTTCTATTTATTTATTTTATTTTCATGCAAAGCGTTGATAAATTCTTCTCCTGTGGCAGTGAACTCTGCTGGAAAACAGGAGGTGTCTGTTTCAGCTCTGGGGCATGAAGAAGCAACATCATCCGACTTTGGACTCCCGAGATGGTAAGAAGCGAGTGGCTGCAGAGGCTGCGGGGGAAAATGCTGTTCATAAACAAGCAAACAGCATAATCGGGCCAGTTCCCAGGCTCAGCGCATAGAAAAAGCGTCGGAGCTTTTGGAAAATGCACAGTATTTATTAATAAGTGTTTCCCTGGAAGCGGGTGAGCGGAGTTTGCATGAATCCTGTGATAAATGGGATTCATGGACCAGAAATATAGAAGTGGAATGTGAAATTTCAGCTTCAAGACACATTCCGAACACAAAACTGGATTGGTGCATCATTGGGTCATCACGGAGACGCCTAAAATATAGCTTAAAACTGTAAAAACCTGCCCTTTCTCATCAAGGTCATGGGTCATCCACGTGTACTGCTATGAGCACGGGGAGATGATGATATTGACGTTACGTGGACCACAGCGGACAACTGTGGACTCCTGGACATGGAAAGTGCGATTCTGGTCCTTACTTGGACTAAATTAACAGACTGAATGGCCTTTGTGTATTGAGCGTATTGAATATTGGGTTGTATAAATTGTAGGAAGTGAAAGAAACCTTTTTCTTACATTGGCCACACAAGTGTGTTAGTCTGTGTGTGTGTGTGCGTGTGAGTGTCTGTCCATTACTTCATTCAACACTCCACTCCACCAGTGTTTCTCAACCCTGGTCCTGGGGACCCACTGTCCTCCATGTTTTAGGTGTTGCCCTGCTCCAGCACACCTGATTCAAATGGCCAGCTCTGCAGACGCCTGATAACGACCCATTTATTTGAATCAGGTGTTTAGGAGCAGGGAAACATCTAGAACATGCAGGGTGCACTGGGTCCCTGAGGACCAGGACTGAGAAACACCAGTCTAGACGACCATATTTAGATCAAGGCTGTAAGTACTGAACATTAAATGGTTTGACTACAGCACTCTGTCTTTATAATTTGACTGCATGAAGAATCACGCTGACAAAACCCTGTATTTATACCCCATGCCTCGTTATTGGTCATTAAAATCCTTCCATCCATCCTTCTTCCTTCATGCACCTATTTGGAGGTGACATGATAACATTATTAATAATATTAATAGGATGACCTACAGAGCATTTTGTTAAGAAATTAAAGAGCGAACAAACCGTGGCAGAAATGTTTTGTATAGCGCATTTTTAGTACCAACACAAAACACCTCTTCTTACAGCAAAACACCACCAATATCATCATTTGAATGTCAATTTAAATGTTTTATCAAGGTGGAGCTAAAGGCAGCATGAAATCACATTTGACAGAGTGCCAGATGAAAAATGTAGTGGATCTCAGGAAAGCAGGCCAATAACAAGGTCAGGACACACTCTTTCATTAGCGGCTGCAGTAAGGATTTATGATTCAGCCACAACGCGAGTTATCAGACACCATTGGTAAAAGTTACATCCACATGTATGAAGGATTATAGCACGTCAAAACACTTCACAGTCATTTGAAAAATAATGGAGGATCGATTAAAAATAGAGGATTCTGCTGCTCTGGAAAGCAATTATGGCAACAATAGTTGTATGTCACATTGTGACAGTCTCAAAGGAGAGTTATTATTATAATTATGAATAGCAATGTTAATGGAGAGCCTGGAGAGTGGCTTTGTGCAACAATGGGTTTTAAGAGGTGACAGAACATTGGAAAAGGTGAATTCAGACCCTGAGCTGTAAGAAATCCGACTTAGAATAAAAATGAGTTCACCACTCAAAACTCCCCGGGGAGGTTGTTCTAAAGAGTGTTGGTCATAACAAAAAAAAAGGCCAGGTCACCTTGGTTTTCAGCCTGTGGGTCGACTATAGCACAGCCTTGGTCTCTAGCCTGGGCACTCATGGTGTCAGGAAATTTGAGATGTACCTGGTTCAAGACCAGAACTGCTCTGCTTCTCCTTTGAGGGTCATTACACCCCATTTACACTTGGCACTGAAAAGCATTTTTGAGTGATTCCAGTCTTTTCCACATAATGTGCAGGTGGAAATGCAACAAAGATGCACTACTGATGGACTGTGATCAACCAAACCCCGCCTGGAAGTGGTCAGGAACTCATTGTGATTTAAATCAACGCAAGAGTAAGTGAAACGACATCAATCCACATCCAAAAACAGAAATAATCACACACGTCTGTTCCAGCAGAGAGAGAGAGAGAGCAGCAATTCAGCAGTAAGCAGACAGCAGCAATTATTTAGTAAACAAAGCAGTCATCTACTTAGTCAAAACAGTGGATGGAGTGAAGATGAGACCAATTGAAAAGCAAGCAAACACAAAACCACAACTTCACATATGGCAATCAGCTGTTTTGATTTTGAATGTTTCTGTTTCTTCTTGCACACATGAGGGGAGGTGGTGGACAGAGACATCAGGTCTCAAGTGGATCAAAGTAGACACAGCTGAACACCAAGCATACATTTCACAGGGTTATTTCTGGACTTTTTTTTACTTTTTGACGCCGGGAATAACTGGACTCTCTGTTAAACATCAAAGAGGTAACGTTTGCATTTGCGTCCATCTTTTCACATTTTAGCCTGAAAAAAAAACAGTTTCAAAAGCTTCTTTTAAAATCAGAAAAACCTTCCAACCAAGATGCACGAAGGTGCCAAATGGAGTCTGTAATCAGACGAGATCAGATGAGGGCAGCAGCTGCTCAGGTGAGCCTTCATCTGGTTTTGATCAGCCAGTCTTTAAACTCTGAAACTCTGATCATCTTTATGTAACTGCACAGCTTTGTGTTGTTGCCATGGCGTCAATATCTGACACTCTGCTGCAGCGCCTACATGATTTAGGTGGCACAGTCACATTTGACAAACATACACACACACACACACAGGGAGGGAGAGAGGAAAGACACAAAACAATACTTGGTATCTGCGGCTTTTGTGAGCTGTCTGCGCGGTGAATGTGTGTTTTTGTTTCTCATTCGTACATACAGTATGTATATATATATATATATATATATATATATATATGTATATATACGTATATATGAAGCTGTTTGTGTGTGTGATAGCATTTTATATATTTGTTTGTTTTTTTCCAGACAGTTGTGCTCTGAGTTGAGTTGGCCTTTTAAACAAGTAATTGCTGAGATCTGTTGCTCGCTGCATGGAGCTGATATCACTGGTTGTTCTCAAAGCAGAATAATTAAAGCGCACACTAAATCCTGTGGATTATGTTTTTGTGTTACTGTATTAAAGTGAACACTTTAAAGTCGTTTTTGTTCTCCACTTTTCTTTTCTTTTCTTTTTTTTTGCATCTGGTGACTGGTTTCCTGCTGTTTTAATGGGCTATGTTGCTATGGAAACAGCTTGGGTCCAAGTTCACTTGCTCTGTGTTTGCTATTGACAGTTTCTTAAGTTGGGGTTGCATGTATTTGTACTGCATGTATGTATACATGTGTGTATAGTATGACTGCATTAATCTTCAGATGAAAAGCGCTGACATCAAAACAGTAGTCCTGTTTGACACACTGAGCTGTGAGTCTGGTGTGGTGATTAATGTGAGGCAGTTACTGTCAGCGGCCCCTCTGTCTACTCTACCTGTTTTGTAAACAGTGTTGTTTGTCCAGTCTAGTTTTCCAATGAGGTGAAACCCCCGTGATGTCTGTGCGGCTGAACAACCTTTGTTATTTGTTTTTGTCAAAGCAGTGTGATGACGATGAAGTTACTTCAAATTAGTGATGAAGTATTTTTTTTTGCACATGATTTAGTCTTTGTAACTGTAATCTCCGCCATGTGTAAAGCTGTAGTGTGTAACTTTTAAAATATAAATAAATATTAGATTCAAACCTTTGTCAAAAGAGTTCACCGCGTTTCTCGGCGTTGTGTTTAGAGTCCATGTCGACGCAGAGTGATGCTTTTTACACCGTGCTTGTGAAGTGAGACAGCAGCAACCTTTACGTTATGGAATTAACCCCGGTGAATGATTGGAATGTGGATCTAGATTCATTCTCTCACAAAGCTGTAAAGTGTAGAGAATCAAACACTGTGTTCTGGATCCTTTTCCAAACCACTGACATACAGATGTTTTTCTTTTTCATCACTGAGTGAAGTCATCTGAAAGATTATCAATGAGCAATTACACTGACGTGGTCATTACGCAATTAATCAACATGCACTCACTGCAACATAAAGACACGCAAACACATACAGGAACACTTAACATAACCCTAATGAGCTCTGTCTTATCAGAAGGTCTGGGTCTTATTTCATTAAGAGAGCAGCTTCTGTCTGAACCCCATTTGTTAATTAATGCACTCCATTCTCAAGCTCCCTTAATGTTGGGAACATATAATTAAAATTCACCATCTGTGTTAATGCAGAGATCAGACCTCAGGTCACTCACTGGAGTCCATAGATTTGACACAATTATCTGCAAACACCATACATCCAACACATCTAGGCCGCTTCAGACTATATTCCAGGTAATACCACAAATTTGTTTGTATGAGTGCAAAATCACTTTAAAGGCGACATCGAATGCTTGTATCACACATATATGTTAGTTATGGAGGTCTACTTACATATATTAACTTGTTTTCATGCTTATAAACCTACTAGTCGCTGCAAACGAGCCGATCAAAATATCTCCTCACTGACGCTCTCATCAGCCGCGCTGTTTCAGACCAAACCACACCCCCAGAACGTGGACTGTGTTGTGATTGGCCAGCCAACGAGAGCTTTCCCACTGTCCTGTGATTGGCCAGGTACCTGGAAGTGACGTAATAGATAGGCCAGCTCTCAGATACACAGCTCCCCCTCTGGCACGGTGGATGCTCTGCATCTCAGCAGCTACAACGAGAGTAGTTCTTCTTCTTCTGCGGTTGAATGTACGCAACCGGATGTGCCCGGACTAGTGCCCGCACCAGGAGGCGCTACGGTGGTGAGAGGAGTGGTGAGGATTTCTGATGACGACATCAGATTAAGGAAGTGCCGATCCGCTTCGCAGAGCCCAGGAAAACAATTAAACCCTATTTTCTCAGCAGTGGCTGAACTGTTTGTTCTGAAACTTTAGGGTTTCATAAACGAGGTAATGACGCAGATACACACACACAAACGCAGCGTTAATTGGAGCTTCCGGTCTATGTCGCCTTCAAAATGAAATAAATAGTTTTTTGTTTTGTTACTTATAGTCCTTTGATATTCAAGGTTTCGAAAGCGTGATAGTCATATGCAAAAATAACATGTTGTCTCTGCAATGAAAAAGAAAAAAGAGAGAGAAAATACATAATAAACGGTAGGCTCCAGGCGCAAGGAATCCATGGTCTTCTGAGACCATGGAAACCAAGAGATGCTGGCAATATACATATATATTTATTTATATGTGTATATATATATATATATATATATATATATATATATATATATATATATATATATATATACATATATATGTACACACACACACATGTGGCTCGATTGCATGCATGTGGAAACTTACATGACTTTGGTGCAGGGAGAGAGTCGTTTGCAAACTTCAATTTCTACCAACAAAATAATTAAAGCAGCATTATATTCTTAGGGTACTGTAGACTTGAGCAGATTTTATTCGATTAGTCTTTTGTTGAATCTGTACCTGTACACATGAATGATCCAGTACATTCAGCCTTTTCCCTGCACATATGAATAATGTCCTGCCATTTTAAGTCAAACACTATATGATATATGAACAAAATAACAGCCATTATTTACCCAGCCAAAGACTGAATAATCAAAGTCATTTCCGTACTGTGTGTAAAGTTCACATGTCAGATGTGTGATCTGCTTCCAGCAGGCAGGGCCACATTCAAAAGCACACATTGGAAACATCTGCAACATGAACATATTTATTTATCTTTTATGATTTATTGATTTCCCCCTTGCCTCTGAGTCACTGCAACAAGAGTCTGACACCTGCCTGACTTTTACCAGCACTGCTCTGCAGCAGCTCTGGGACCACACTCATTACAGTTCAGGTCAAACGTCAGCATGTCAGATCCAAAATTAAAATTCACAGAAGGCAGACAGTTGTGGGTAATGGACTGGTTAATGCTTGCATCATTTGTGGTGGTTAAAACAGGATTGACTTAATGCTTGCTGCAAATTAAACAAAAATCTTTAACGTTTAAAATGTCTGGTCACTTACCAGGCTGTGACATCATGGAATCAGTAGGAAATGTACCACCACTGCATCATTCATTTGTTTTCTTTTAGGGCCCATTGTGCCATGACAGGCGTTTGAGGAGGTTCAGGGGTTCCTGCTCTGTTCTCTGTTGCTGTGCAGTAACCTCCTGAAGTTCAAGTTTAAACCCAGCTCAGACTCAGTGGTTTCAATTTGTACTTTAGGAAAAAGAAAAGGAAAAGAAAGAATCCCTAATTCAATTGATTCTGCAGAGGAACAGACTGTGTGTGTGTGTGTGTGTGTGTGTGTGTGTGTGTGTGTCACTTACTGTGTAGGTTGAATGTCAAATGAATACCTCTCATCGACATGTCCATATCCTCTTATGTTGTGATATACAAACTATACTACATGGTCAGAGTGTGATGCTTTGTGTGTGTGTTGTGTGTGTGGGAGCTGAGGTTGTGCTGTTGTTTGAAGTGAGTGATGGGGTGCAGCGCTGCAGCTGCTGTTTGCATGCTAATGCTGTGGCAGAGCTGGAGAACGTGGGAGAGGAGGGGAAAAGGCCAGAGCCCGCCCACACACACACACACACACACACACACACACAACCTGCCATTTCACACGTCTCCTGTTGAAGAATCAGGGGGAACAGGCTGGATGTGTGGATGTGTTACTGCCTGACTGCAGAGGATCAGAAGGTTAAAACTCAGAAACACATCAACTCTGAAGACAGATGAAGCAAAAACCTTCATTGAGCATCGCAGGACCAGTTTTGATCATATGCTGCAGAATTGCACATGTAGATTTTTCTCATTTCACACATCTACTGTATCTGCAGACTTTTCCTCCTGGAGACACGGAGTCTGGAAGCTGATGGAAAGCAACAATAAAAACAATATTTTTAATACAACTTTTTTGTAGAGATTAATCAATCCATCCATCTACATTATAGATTACCTGATGCTTTTGAAGTTATGTTGGACTTGTTCTTGAATGATGTTCAAGGTCACCTGTACATCCATCTATTTAAAAGTGAGAAGTTGAATTTGCTCCTCTAATCACATATTTTCTATCCAAACACTCAACTGGCAGTTTATCAGCAGCCAACAATCACTGTGTACAATTATATCCTACCCTGATTAATTCTGTAAAGATAAGAGGAACATTATTATCTTCAGTTCTGGGGGGGTAATGTTTCAGAGCTGCTTTATTACTCTGTATTACCTATAGTTTGATGTGCTGTAAACTGAGTGACTGTATGTACAGTGTGTGACTGCACCTTTCACATTTTCACCAGTGTAAGTGTGTTGCCTACTGCAGTACCATCTGTAAGAGCTGTGTAACTATGCCAGTTGATTTGAGAACAACCTTTTATCAGCAGGTCCTCTGTATGAACACGGTGGAGTTGGGAGTGTTGAGCTGCAGGTATTTCCTTCTGTCTTTGATTGTGGCACTTTGGCAAATAGTTTCATATGCATCATATCATTTCTATAGTCATATAGTCCAGAGATGTAAATCTCACTGTGATTGGAAGTGGTGTGGACGAGAAGATTTGTTATGAGGACGTTCCAGTGGGTGTTTATGGAAAGGATTTTGTGACACTATTAAGAAAAACAATGATCTCTTCCAAATGCCCCAATGAGGTGATTTTTGTGCCTAAACCGACAACCGGAGGTTACTGACAGTGTTGCATACTCACTGTTTGACAATCATTTGGTTTTCTTAATGTCATATGAACCAGTTAGTCTCACTGAAATCAAGCCAGTCTTAATCGGACTAACATATCTGAAAAATGCGATACATAGCCCGATTACTCATGCATGTAATTTCCTCTTTGACCCGGAAGTAGAAGGAGACGACGTATAAACTGCAGTACGGCTGCCTGAAAAGAACAACATGATGGCGTCGGCTCGGGCGAAACCTACAGAGAAGACCCACTTATAGGCTGATGTAGATAGGAAACACAGTGACGACAGCGCAATCCATCCACTGTTTGTTTTTCTCTGACGTAAAGGTCTTCTAGAGAGATACAGCGCCACCTACTGAGGCAGAGTACATGGCCAATAAATAGATTTATACTCAGACGACCTCAGCTCGTTTAAACTGTACATGTAAACGTACTGACTCTCGTTTCCTCAAAATGCAAAAGCACTTCGCGATGATATGCACTGTCTGTGGAGATAATAAGTGATAAGTGATGTGTGTCAATAGGTTGTTCCAGAAACGTGAGCTCACACATCTGTGGTTTGCAGAAATGTAAAATGACAGCATATGTTCTGTCGTGTGTGAGCCAAGTGTTTGACCAGAACATGCAGTTCCTGTCCAGACACATCACGGTGTTATGACAGCCATGTTCCAGTTCATGGGAACTATTCAATCATAAACAATACTTTATGTGGCCCTTGTGAATCATAGAAATACTCATGAAGTATAACTAGCACACATAAAACCGTCTAAATCAACAGGGCTTGGGGGTTGAGGGAAATTAACAGAAGCACTAATGGCAACAAGCACTTACCAGTTGACCAACAGTGTCCAACACCACAAAGACACATTATGTCATGAAGTGCAGCATCATCTTCTGTAAGCTTTTCAGAAATCTAATGGATTCTGTAAGAAAAACGAGTTTTTCACCTGTATGATTCACCTGAGTTTTTTTCTGGGTTCAATTACATCCGCAGGTAAAAGGAGCGGATGATGGGGCAACAATGAATTGTTTCCAAGTCAAAATCTCAATTTGAGACAATGCAATTATACTATAATTGTTCTATGATGTGCATACATTTAAGGCTTGTCCTTTTCTGAGGCTCACATGAGGAGCTGGAGCCAATCCCAGATGGCATCCTCTCTTTCCTTTAAATGTGATATTTTGTTTGTAATCTGCACATTTGACACCTACTGTCTGTGCTGGGAGACGGAGAGATCCAGTGAGTTTTTCCTCACTGGATATGAGGGTCTAAGGACAGAGGGTGTCCCCTGCTGTACAGACTGTAAAGCCCTTTAAAGAGTTGTGTTTGTGATGTTGGTCTATATAAACAAAATTCACTTCACTTGACCTGTTACAAACAATTTATATCTTGTTGTTGTCCTCACATTGCATTGGCGTTTATTAGTATATTTTACTCACGTGATTATGTTCCATCTTGTTTCAAATCTATAACGTAATACAATACATATTATTGTAAATTTGATTCCCTGTTTTCATTGTTTCTATGTTGTTATGTTATCTCTGGTGCAGGTCGTCATTGTACAGGAGAACTGGTTCTCAATTGACTTAATAAAGGATTTTTTCTTTGACACATGAGGATATAATGCAGTCAGCTTTTCATGCTTCAGCAAAGAGGTAATATTTGTAATCTCTTCATTCGAATTTAGGATTCAAGACATTCACAGGTATTTGTAGTTGTTTCTGTGGCCGTGTAACTGATGGGCTGTTGAAATTACAGCATCTCCTCTGACTTCGAGCCAGAGCTGCTGATGAAAAGTTAATGGTATCAGTGAGCCCCCCCCCCCTCCCCCGGGCAGCAGTAATGATGAGGTTGGACTCCATGTCAGCGACCACCATCGGTGCTCAAGGCCAGGAGGGAAGCCTTGCTGTAGCTGCAGAGGGTGGGGACTCCTCTGCCTGTGTGTCCATCAGCTGACTGCAGGAACCATCCACTCACAGCGGATGATGGGAGGTCCTGCAAGTGACAGGGATCGATGTTCAATCTGAAGCAGCATCACTTTGTATGGATTATCTCATGACCTTTCACACCAGCTGTCAGATGCTGAATTTGTGGAAGCAGCTGAGACTATGATCAACCTACATACACTTCATTTTGTTACAGTTACGTTTTGCTCCGACAACTTAGCTGAGAGACATCCACGGTGATGAAGCTCCAGCGCAAGTTCATAAGACTATTGCGGTTTGTTTGCTTGAATCAACGTTTCATTAGCATGCTTTCTGTTTTCATCTCCTCCATCACTCCCTAGCCCTCAAATCCCAGGATGTCAATGCCAGGATCAGCTGTTTATCATCAGCTGGTCGGTCTCATCTGCCCCAATAGCTCTGCGATTGCACCAAACTCATCAAAGGCCCAGTGTGAAAGATATACATGGGTTTATTGGCAGAATTTGAACAATGTCAGGAGGATGGCTATGTGTTCATACGCCCATTAAACTAACTGAGTGTTAATATCGCTGAGACGGCTGATGGAAAAAGTGCACATACAAACACTGAGGTGTGATTAACATGAATGTGTTTTTTAATATCACACCAAACGGCAGCTTCTTTGTGCCAAGTAACATCTGTTTTAATGTTTCTGTTCTGCAGTAGCTATAGCACGGTTCAAACCTGAACCTTTAAGCACTGTTCACATTCTTCTTTTGTTCTTTTTATTTGCACTGACTTTTACACAACATTTGAAAACGGAAGACAATGGGATAACTGTCTTTGTGGTGAGAGACTTAACTCAGTGGGTTGTAGAAGAATCAATGCTGAGCATCATTTTTCTCTCAGGTCTACTCTACTATGCTGTATGAAGTCCAGCATGTTGAATCTCTTGTTTTGTTTTTTGTTTTACTCATTTAAATCACCCCAATTTCATGAGGGCTGTAACAAATAATTAAAGTCAGGGTGGGAGATCATTTTCTGGAGCATTTTTTTACTGTATTGGTTTAAATCCTCTTCACAATTGGCCAATTGTAACCAATAATTAATGCATTGTCACCAAAATGATGATGTCAACTTCTTAAACGTGAATATGTTCCATAGTCTTAATACACAAATTAATGTGGTTTTCTGATTACAAACTAAAGTCATATTTGACGCCTCAAGATTCACACCAAATCGTCACTCTGAAGACTCCATTCTGAGTGGTTTTCACTCTAGATAGATATATAGATGGATGGATGGACAGACAGACAGACAGACAGAGAGATAGATAACACACCATTGAACAAAATTATGTTGCATAAAATATAACTTACTTTGTGAACCTTTGTGGTTTTGTCTCCCTCACATATACTGTGGAAATGATTCTGTGTACATCACTAACATGTTAGCAGTAGGCTTGGGAGGAAAAAAAAAATCTTTGTGATAAAAATAATACAGATTACGTGTGAAGGTAGCCATGGATACAACATCCAGTCACCCTTGTCAGTGCATATATGGAGAGATTTGTGTTTCCACTTCAAGTAGTTGTCTAAATGCTGTTGTCAGATAGCTGCAGTGTATGTAGGTGGATCCTGACCCCAGGGAGTCACAGTGTTACATAAGCTTGATGGATATGAAATACAGCCTCCATTTAATAATTAATAGTTCCACTGAAAAGTTTTGCTGGAAAACTGTTCCACATTCTGGAAATGATTCCAAAATGATGATGATGTGAGACATATGAGTGTTTGCATGTGTTCCTTTAAATGTTAGATGAAACACTGAGATACATTTTTTTATAGTACTTTTTTTGTCCACTTATCGCTATTATGCAGATTTTATCGCACTTATGCTTCCTGGGAATTCTTTCACTGACTAAAGCTGTGCCCCAGCCACTCTCACATCCACTCATCCACTACGTAAAAACACACAGAAATTTTGGACATTATGAATCATCATCTCTGACAGCAATTACACACTACTGATACTAAATGAGCCGAGTCGTTTGTCTATTGATAAAGTCTGGAGACAATCTGAAACCACCAGAGATGGCAATCATGGGTTTGATTTGATTGAAATATTGACTGAATAATGTGAGTGCCGTTGATGGAAAATGTGTTTGATTTTGATCATGGTTGAAACGCACCTGAGTAAAGTCATTCACATCTGTAAACTGTCAACATTTCAAAAGATACTTTATAGTGACTCTGATAACGTGACTGTTTTCAGTTTATTGTCGTTTCTGTTGTTCAAGCCCTGTTTATTAGTTTAACAGCACGTCTGCAGCAGAGTTATCATCATGATTGTTCCTGTGGGATTTATGGCCTTTGAGTTAGGTTTTAACCTTAATGTACTGAGTACAGCAGTATATTATGGCTCCACTGACAAGGGTGAGTCAGCAAAGTCGTGTTTTCACATTCTGAGTTAGAGGTGGTTTTGCACGTGTTCCCAGTCCAACAGGGCAGAGACACTATTGGACAATCTTACACGTTTAAATCGGAACATCATTTTCCACTAAATGAAACCTCAGTCTGACACTATGCATCTCCTGAAGTTACAATCCATGCACAAAAACAAATCTGTTCACTTATTCACACACACAACAATTGGTGTTTGACATGTGTTCAACAGTTTGGGAATATATTATTTTCCAAGTGCAATATGTTCACATGGGTTTCAATCCTGTATGTGTGTGAGTGTGCAAACCTGTCTTTGTGGGGACTGTCTTTGGCAGGTCCACACAACTTTAACAGACTTTTTGAGGATTAGGACCTTGTTTTAGGGTAAGGGTTAGGGTTGGGCATTTAGTAGTGATGGTTAAGGTTAAGGCAAGGCACTAGGGAATGCAATATATCTATGACTGTCCACACAAAAAAAAAACCAGTTTTGTGTGAATAGGTGTGTGTGTGTGTGTGTGTGTGTGTGTGTGTGTGTGTGTAAATGAAGCTTTCATTTCCTACTGCTCTATTTTCACATTTAAAGCGTTTATTAATATAAGGAATGAAAGGAAAAGGTTTCTGTTCAGCTCGATTACTGGAGCTCTTTACTTGTTTCTTGTTACATCAAACATTGTGGATGTTTCACGATTGGTTCTTGTTAGATTGTTTGTTAGAAGTTACACCATAGCTTTATTTTACATTGTCAAATAAAAAGCATAAAAGATTGTAAAGATGCATCGTAGATAAAAAGCTGAAGTGTTGATGTAATGTGACGCCCATTTTCTCCTCAATCAAAGTCAGTTTGACAGAGGAATTGAACAATGTGCCACATATTTTCCAGTGACATCAGGGAAGGTCGGGACGAGAGATTTAGCCTGTTCATCCATCTATGTGGCACTGAATAGATCCAAACCGAACCAAGAGTTCTGTACGTGGATGGATGTGATGATGGTTTAGGAAAAGTGAATACATTTAATACTTTTGTATCATTGATTGGCTAACGAACTTCCTCTGTATTACATAATATTAGAAATGTGTTGGCGTTCAATATTACATTTCACTACCGAAGAAGTTAATCTCCAATAAGCTAATAAGAATGCAGCGTGCTCTTTGACCAGCACGCTATCGGCTGCCCAGAGGCACGCAGTTAGAGGCTATGTGCACAGACGGAGCTTGTTTCCCAAAAGAGAAGAGGAAGACGGGGCTTAAAACGTGTGTGTGTGTGTGTGTGTGTGATTTGTGTTTTTAAAAGGCTGCTGCTTGTTTCATGAATGAATGTACAGTATGTCAAGAAGATCTGAAGTGCATGGGATAAATATGAGGCAGAAACATATGGTTAGTTAATGTTGTTGTGTTTCAGTTAATGTGTTTGTGTTTTAGTTAATGTGGTTGTGTTTTTTTATATTTGTGTTATGGTGAAGACAATGTTAAAACAGATTTAATACAATTGAAATCGCAACAAAAAGTATTCTGGAATACTTGAATACTTGAGTCAGTACCCAGCCCTATTCCTGAACATATGATTTTTTTGTAATCCATCTAACAGTTGTGAAAACCCTTTTAACCCTGAACCAAATTGTTTAGATCCACTCAGCTAAAAATAAAATAGAGAGTATAAAACCATGTTGCCATGAAATCCAGCCACAGCTGCTCAGTGCTGCAGTAACTGTGAGCTGCAGGTGGAATCAGTCTTTTGTATCTGTGAAACTGCAGGGCAGAAGCACCAATAACCCATCGCACAGTGATGTATGATGCTATTACACTCCAGACAACAACATCAGTCAGCAGCCAGCTTTGGTCTGTGCTCCAATAAAGTTCATAAACATATACCGCTCAAGAAGACTTCAGCTATTAACACCTTTCTGTAACAAAATCATTAATGCATGACTAATGGCGTCGGTGGTTTTAAAGGCAGAGTGAAAGCTACCAATGTCTTTGAGAGGAAGGAAACAAGAGAAGCTCATGTAGAAGACAGGGAAAAACTGTTTTGATTAAGCAAACTTAGCAGGACTTTTATGAGCCTGTGATGCTGGTCCATAGCTAAACCATGGGCACAGAGAGGGAGGGAGAGAGGGAGGGAGGGGGAGAGGGAGAGAGAGCTCCTGTTGCCTTTGCAGCCCTGAACAGATAGAGAGGTGACTTTTTTTTTGTCTCTGAGGACACTTACCCTGCAGACTCTGGAGTTCCTCCAGCAACTAAATAACTGCTTTAGATCATTTGGACTTGGCACCCGCGGCAGCAGTCACCAGAAAACATCTTTAGGATAAAATCTGAAAAACTGGCCAAGAAATTGTAATGGCCAGTCCAGATAACTGTCAGGCAAGACCAATGTATTTCCCTCCTTATTCATACTCTGTGCAACACTTTTGGGGTAATATTGGTGGATTCATATTCTCCTCCAGTGGGGAACCTTCAAGGCCATCTATGCCTAACATTAATTCTGGACCAAAAAATAATTAAATATTATATTAAATATTAAATTATATATATATATATATATATATATATATATATATATATATATATATATATATATACATATGCATATATTTAAAAAAAATCTATGTTATTTAATTTAATACAATACATTTAATAAATGTTCTCTCATCTATGTTCTAAAGTTAAGTTTACTATCAAGTTCCCATCAGCAATGAAAGGGTTACTGCCATGAAACATGTTATCCAATCAGAATCGTACATCTCTATTAGGCCTGGTTAGCTGGCTCATTAATTCGTAAGTTAGGACTTCTTGAATCCCGGAGAAGGCCAAGCTGTGTGTTTTGGTTTGGATGTGATCCAAATCACTTTGATTTTAAGTGGGTGGGCCAAAAACAAAAGAACAGCGCAGGTCTCACTGCAGACCACAGACTCACTACACGACACGCCCCCCAGAGTGCAACAGGACGGTTTTGACTCTGGATTTGAAGAGGCGGAAGAGAGCCAGAGTTGTGGATGTCTGGTGGGAGTGAATTCCAGAGATGGGCTTCTGATAAACAGCCACATACCAAGAAGATAAGATAACATGAAAGTGCTGGATGCCCTCCACTGTCACGCTTTGTTGATTGTGTCACATTCTTCTTCTTTGTTGGCGAGCTACACTGTGTGTGTGTGACATCATGCTAACGATGTAGCGGATGCAGCTGTCACATCAGGACCACACACAAGAGCAGGCTGTACCATACGTATCTAAACTGCCCTGCGATGCTTGAAAGAAATGGGGTTTATGATGTCACCTGTGTGAGGTTAAGTGTTTTGGACAAACTGACAGAGAGATCGTCCACTGCATGTTCACTTACCTGTAACCATTCCCCTATGAGATAGTACTTACTGTCAATCACGTTGCAGGAAAATGTCATTGTAAATCAAGTGAGATGTAGGATCATTTTCTCATTGGCTTATATACTAAGGTCGCCATTCAAATGAATACAGGTTTCATTATTTATTATTCATACTGTTTAAGGATTGAGTATTTTGCACAAGGTTCTTTCCAGTGACCTAGAATCCAGGGTCACACGAAATGATCCAGTCTACATCCGAAGGCACAAACTGGCTGGACTGGACGTAAAAAAAACCTGCAGGACAATCACACAGGAGGCTTCCATTTGGACCCAGCTCTGTTCCCTCGCTGTTTATTTCCTCCTCTGCATGTTCTTCATAAATGGAAACCAGTGACAAGGTTTTGCAACCGCATGTTCACAGATGTCACCTGCAACCAGGCCACTGATACCACTGGTGTCCACTCATACGTGTTGTACTTTAGCATCTTTTTCTAAAGGTGGGAACGTAATTAAGAAAATGTCACATCATGTTCTTTTGAAGACGACCCGAAGACCTTTAACTCCTCAGGAGAATGTTCACTGATGTAAATCGAGTGAGTGGTAGACTCATTTTCCCATAGACTTCTTTTCAAACAAACGTATTTTTGCAAATATAATCTTTTATATTATATTAAAAAGTTCTGCTTTGCCCTCAGCTCACAAACTGGAAGACTGAGTCCACTTTTATATTTTCAGCTGGCCACTGTTAGTGAATGATAACACATAGATAAATGAAAATAAATGATGTCTTGACCGAACATGCAGCCACCAGCTGTATTTGCTGTATTTTATATTAAATGCAGCTGTAAACATGATGTGAGTTTGCTGCTGCTGATGTGCTTCATTCTGTCAGTATTTTAGGAAAATTGACAGAGGACTTAGTGTGAAGGCAAAAATACAACAGTCAATAAATTCATAAACAGCAGAAGTGAATATTTACTCAACACTTCACTTTTGTGACTCTGCAAATATTCCGTCATATATGGAACTCGGCAGAAACCAATCAGGGTTCTTATAGGTGTTCTTCTTATTATTCTTAGGTTTGACCTGTGTCCTCCTCAACATCACAGATATGGCTTTGTGTCCATCTTTCCTCCAGTCTGTTCTGTCTTAATTTGTCAGGCGTATTGACAATAGATACACAGGTGTGTTGTGACAACAGCGTGCTCAGAGGGGAGGTGAAGGACAACAGCCAATCAGGCGGCTGAGTCCTGACGTGGCACATTTGTCTGATTTGAATCACAGGAGTCTGTGTGAGAGAGTCTGACACCAAAACTGACATGTGACGTGAATGTGAACAGAAGACAGACACACATTTACTTAACTGCCTGTGTCATTTTCAAAACCCTGTTGTGGTTCCTTCCCCTACTTTACTTACTAAAATATCATTGAGTGAAGAATCCTTGTGCAAATGGGAATGTGTGGACTTGAAAACCTTTCATCTTTTAAGCTTGACTGATTTGAGGATCCCTGATTGTATGTTTGCTGTTTGACTTTGTCATTTGCCTACGAGCTATATTTACTGTATGTAAATATGTCTCTTTGACAATCAGCAAACGAAAGTTTTGAGGGTCCACCCACTGTGTTACCATTTCGAAAGTATTGCACACAGTTATTAAAGCAGCATTCTTTGATAAATAGTGATACTGACATGTATTTTATTGCGTTTATTGTATGAGAGTCATAAGATGAAATGTGTGAAAAGTTATCGTGGAATTACTGCTTGACAACAATTAGAGGAAAATTGTTCATTTTATTTTGTTGATAGCAGTTCTATTTTACTTGTGAACTTGAAAACAGTTTCATAAGGGAAACAACAGATCAGGTGCTGCAAGAACAGGTGCATGACAGTGGAGCAGCTTTGCACACAAATCAAAACCATGTTGACAGGGCTCCAGTTAAAGGCTACTTTTGGGCTGAGCACGGTTGTTTAAACTATAGAAAAAAAAACGTTGCAGTAGACAGTAGTTTCTACAGGAATAAACCATGCCCAGGAACCAGTGAAGTAAGACAGTTCTGAAGTAAGTAACAGTAGTAGCCTTACTATTATGACCCACATGTTTGGGTTTGTTTGGCATAATGATTTGCGGTTCTCTCCTCCTTTTAAGTGTGTGTCTCTGTGTGTGGTGTGGGTGTGGTTTGGGTGTGTCTCTGACTGTCGGTCTCACAGGTGGATGTCAGCAACCAGGTGGCACACTGTGAGTGGCTCATTTGAGGAAGACTTGTTTCAACATGAGTGGATGAAGTGTTGGGGGCCTGGGCTATATACATTAAAAACCTGCACTTTGGACTTCCTGCTCACTCTTTCCAAACAAGGCCTTAGTCTGTGTAATTGAAATTGATAGTGGTATTAGTTAGTTAAAGGTAAATTTGATGTGTTGAGTTTGGCAAGTTGTTTTGTGTATAAAAGTTCACTTTGAAACACAAGTTGTGTTTTTTTTTTGCTCTTGAGAGAGTGTTGTGAAACAGTGTGCTCAATTGTTGATTTTTTTGTATTGATTTAAAGGTAGCAGTAGGAGAGATGGGCCATTTTTTATTCCACCTTTTCTTTTCTCCTGTTTTTAAATTAGAAGATTAGGCAAGTTTTTTGTCATCTATTTTCTGCTTTCTTTACTGGAGGTAAGATTAGGCTAATTTAAAGAAGTTTTGTTTGTTCTTTTGGCATTGCTCTTTTCTGAAGTCTAAGTAAAATTGCTGCACTTTGTTAAACTTTCTATGGAGAGAGGAGTTGGGAGTCACACACACGCGCGCACACACACACGTTAAGATTGTATGTTTTTTTTCTAAATACAAGCTGTTCCTGAATTTGCTTCCTTAATAACCTAAACTTTTTTTTCCTAATAGACAGCCAACTGTTTAAAATGTGAGGTACACTGATTTTGGACAATTTCAGGCATCATTTGCATAATCACATGCCTGAAAATCTACACCCTGCCTGTGCCTCATTAAACTGTGATGGTTTGACCACACATTGAATACTTAGGTGTATTTCAACCCTTTTATCATACACCTGCTGGGGTGCAATCTCCTTTCAACTGATGAAGAAACTGTAGCCTCTATCCCCACACTGACTTCATCAGACGGTGCTAAACCATCACTGAGTGTTTTGACCTTCAACCACAACACAACACATTTGGCTTCCAGCATCCCACTTTTCGCCAAACGTGTAACAAGGCTCATTCTCCTTCCAACAAGCTGCTTGATTTTGGTAACTTCCCTTCAGACCTAAAGGTGATAACAGCTGCTATGTAATTTGGCTTGGAAACCTCAACAGCCAGACTCCACATTTAACAACTAAGTGTGCCACGCCTCACCACCCTGCACTCTTCAACCAGAGGCTGGTACTCCAGGGTCTTCCTCTCTTCTGTGAGCACCTCCATAATTATGTTATAGTCCTTAGTGGAAAACAAAACAATTATTCCAGCATCAGCCCTTGTTATCGAGGAGCTGGAAACCTGGAGCGGATTATACTTTGAATTCTTAGCACCACATACACCGCCCTTGGGCAACACAGGTGTTAGATAGATAGATACTTTATTAAGTTAAATTCAATGTTACTGTCAACATCAATCAACATCTCTCTTTTTGTTCCCAGAGATGATGTTTATTTTTTTTTCTTTGGCAAAAATGTCAATCACGAGCATCTCTCAGTGATCCTTACGGCACTGTTACAAGTGGGACTTTTGTTTTTGCCTCATCAAATGTTACTGATGATTGAACGCTGATCCACTAGAGTGCACAGCATCCGTGCCAACAGACGCCTGCAGAGAACCTGTTTACAAGAGGATGTTACCCAACCCTGCCTACTCCCTCAGCCTGCCGTCCACACACTGCCCGTTGGGTTGGCAGTGGTAAAGAATGCAGTTATTCACATTATATTTCTGATAAGAGTTGGTGGAGATGCAACCCACCCGAAAAGAAGAGTAAATGTTGGATTTACCTTTATAAGAAGGGCAAAAACATAACTCCATACAATTACTGATCTGATTATGTGTCTTCTGAATGTATAGTTGGGCCTCAGAAGTCTGTTTGGAGCCTGCTGGAAAAATTCCAAGCTTGACCACAAAAGGAATGTGCCAGAACTAAATAAAGGGAGTCCTCCACAGACTCCATCTCCCAGCAGGTCATACAGTTTTTGCACTTGAGTGTGTGAAATCCATGCAGTAAAACTGAATCCTCAGTCTAGCGGGACCTTCCACCTTTGCAGCCATGATGGCCATGAGATGAAACCTTTTAAGAGCGCCAACATCACGCACGCTGTCACGGCCATTTCTGCCAACTGGAACGTCTGTGTGACGCAGTCCTGTCCGTGGGTTATCTTCTCTCTCTTACTCTCTCATTCTAACACACACACAAAATGCCTTATCTCTTCACCTCTGAGGTACTGCATGTGGATATGACTTCCTGCTAAATCAGTGGATCAGTACACATCATTATACAGTGTGTACAGTTGGTATGTAGTCTTAGGACACGTGACGGATGGAGGACAAAGGTGCAGCTGGTGGTGGGCAGTGGCGACTTTGGGAACTGTGATAGGAATCAGTGGTTCTTCATCTGCAGTCAGTGTTTCATTGAAAGTGAAGCAGTGCACTGTGCTGTTAATGGCAGCAATAACCACCTCTCCATCATTAGCATAGCGTAGGAGGCAGAGCTGATTGAGTGGCCATTTGGCAGCGAGACATTTTCTTTTCATTTTCCTTGTTCATGTTTATGTGTTTGCACCAGAAAGATTCCCCCATACATGAGGACAAATACATTTTCTATAATGATCTCTACATTTCAAAACAAAAAGGTCAGGCTTGCTGTCATGGAAGATTTCTTAAATGTTTTTTTTTTTTTTTTTTTTACATATTTTACAAAAATGTTCCTGCTGAAAATGTTAGACACAATGATTCAAATCTAAACGTTTTTATTTGAACATATATTAATAATTGTTTTCGTCAGCTTCCTCCATCAGCAAGTTCATATTATTGTGTGATCAGTGGTTTAAATGACACAAACGTATCTCATTAGGCAGCAGTGGACCAGCAACTAACTGTGTCACCAAAAGATTTTCTCTTTGGACTTTGGTGTGGTAAACTGACTAAAAATGATGTCTGCCAGTGAGATAAAGTGGCAAAAAGATATGTGTGGACTGATAAGGAAACCACAACATTCCTAAATTTAGTGCGAGACGCAAATATTACTAAACAGGCACTCTTTATTTATGCTTTATTTGCTGCTTGTCTTGGTGAACTAATTACCAATATTTGCTTAAAGCAACTTCTATCATCCCCTGAGGAATTATGAGTAATCACCAAGACACTGCTGGTGCCTCTACGTGATGTTAGCCTTGGGAATCCTGCACTATACCGCAACCTCTCTGCTACCCATTTAGCAATCAGCATTTATCACATGAACCTACTGAAAGTCGAGGTTTTTATTGAGCATTTCGAGAGCCCTTGTTGGCATTTTCAGAACTACTCCAACCTGTTGCAGTCATTTCAGTTCGCTAAAGCCATTGTTGTGCTTCCTCCCAGCTTTTGTCTGTCTTGACATAAAATTAATCACTTACTGTGCACAGCTCGAAAACATCACTGAGTGAAACTGGAGTCAATGGTGTACAAAAACACAGCTCTACCAAAAAATAAATAGAGAGTCAGGTGGAGCTGATGGTATTGTGTGAACTTATTTGGCAATGAGTATAAATGTAACAGATATTCATCCAATCCAAGTTATTTATAAGCCATTTTTAAAACAGTTGACCAAAGTGCCATACAAGAGTGAAATTGAATAAACAAAGAGATATAAAAACAAATAAATTAATAAAAGACATAGACAACATCTCACAGTCAAAGTGGAGAACAACAATTGACACTTTTTAAAGCAGACAGAGAAGAGAAGGGGCCTGCCTAATGTGTAACGACAACCCATTCCACAATTTAAGGGGCCGCAATAATGAAAGCCCGATCTCGTCTGAGCTTCAGCCTTGATCTTGGAACCACTAAGAATAGGTGATCAGCTGATCTTAGAGACTCAAAAGTACATAGTTTAATGTTAGAGCTTTAAATGTACACTGTACCTTTACAGTTAGAAAATGTTATACACTGTCTGGTACAGTAAATGCAAAACCCACACTCTGGCGGCCTCCATAAAGAAAGCACACACAAACTATGGGGCCCATAGTTTGCTAAACTATGGGGCCCATAGTTTGCTAAACTATGATGGAGAGATTCTTAACCCTTGAGATGATCCAACGAAGATGCCACAATCTTTTACACTTCAGGAGCAAAACAGGCTACAGTCATGATAACTTCTCAACCTCTTAAAAACACTATAAGACAAGGAAAATAACGTCAATAAATAAAACCGATATTGAGTTTTTTGGTTCACTAACATTTTATTTATATCCTACATTTATCTCTCTTTTTTTGGCATATAAGGGATTTAATTAACACGTAGGACAGCTATAGATAAAGACAGGTCATTTTAATTCCACTCAGATGAGGCTGAACTTGCAGCGTTGGGGCCCCCTGGTGGCCTGGAGGCCCTATGTATATCAAGAAACGACTATGCCAAGGCTAAGAAAACCAATCTATTTTTTATTCTAAAGTGATTGCACATTTATCCAAACATACTTATAAGTTGTGTACACATAAAACACATCTTTTTTTACAGACATTATGGAAATTTGGTTAAAAACTGCATTGCATCATATGTTTTAATGGAAACCAGTTTATAAGAAATGTAGGCAGCTGGCTACTGTGTCATATCAATTTAGATTTGTAAGCCTTTTGCAGAAATTAGCTACATTAAGGACATTTCTCCAGATGTGGATTTAGATTATCCTCCGTGTGCATTTCTGGATCTTTACCCCAGGCCTGGTGTTCTGGATGTTACTCGGTTTCTACTGGAGTACCTGATTAATTCATAGATCCACCTTAAAAACAAGGTTGTCCCTCCCTCAATCTCACGCAGTCTCGGGCAGCAGTTCACTTCCCTCTCTCAGTTCTCCAGCTCGTTGGGCAGAGTCGGATCCGGACACTGGATCTTTTCTTTGGGTCTTTTTTTTTTTTAATCAGCCGGACCCCCTCACCCATACCCACCCCTGTAGTCTCCCCAAGTCCCACCCACTGCTCTGCAACACACACCAGCGGAGCTCATTTACTGGATCTGCTCTTTGTTATCAGAGCTTTTCCCTCCTCTTGTTTTTTTGAAATTCAGGAGAGAGTGTGAGAACGGGAGAGAGAGAGAAAGAGAGAGAAAGGGAGTTTATTTTCCCTTTCAACGGATTGATTTGTGGAGCTGATTAGTTTTTCCTCTCCGTCACTTCATGAGCCGTTGTAATTATAGTCAAATAAACTGGTTCGAACCTCGGAAGACTGTTTCTCGCCCTCTTCCACTCGGCTTGTCAGTCTCTTTCACCACTGCAGTTGTCAACTTGAAGCCGTGCTGGGAAATGGACAAACCCCTCTAAAGTGAAGACGCTGCTCGCCTCACCCACACAACAACCACAGGACGTGATTTGGACGTGGATCCCGGAGCGGAGGTAACCTCTTCTTTTCTCTCTCTCCCTGTGTGTGTGTGTGTGTTTTAAAGTTTGCTGCTTTCTTTCAGTTCACTTGTGGCTTAAATACATGACACATAATCTGTTGTGTGTGCTGGGGACGTTTTTAGAGAGACGTTTTAAAGTGTTTCAGACGCATATCGCGTGTTTCCACAGTTGTCCGTACTGCTCAGCATCCGGGTAACGTCCACAAGTACTGTTTCTTCACCTTGACGCCAATTTATTAGCGACTAAACAGCCGAATTTGGGATTTTTTACAGGTGTAAAGTATCATGTACAGGGACACTGTGACATGTACGGCCTGTGATATTAATTTCATTGGCGGCTGAACTCCACCAAAGACACGTTTTCACCCCGTTTTCTTTTCGTTAACCGTCCCGACACTAAGCTAGGAGGTTACAGCCTCGATACGTGCCTTTCTGTCGTCTGCAGTCAACAATGCCATAAACCTCCATTCAGAAAATGGAAATATAATGTTAACACGCACACTCACGCTGCCTTTCACGAACCAGTGCGGTCGTTGAAGTGAACACAGTGGCGCTGTGCGATAAATAGTGATTGAACGCGTCAATAATCAATCAAATGTCGCTTGGTTCTGACCACACGTCAACTTTCGGACTCCGTACGCTGCGGTGCTCTCTGGTTCCTGTCGCCCGCCGCTGTGCATTTCACTGCCGGGATACCGTTGGGTGCGCATCAGTTGGTTGGTGAAGTTATCATTTAAGTGACCGTACCGATGTTAAATGTGTAGTGGAGGTATGCCGAATCGAGAAGCTGTCTCAATGTCACGTGAACATGTTTTCACGATGCGTAACAATATTCGCCTTAAGTCCCTAACAAGGATGTATGTTTAAACAATGTGAAAATCTGCATGGGGATCGTGTGACTGGTCTCCCCGGGCAACAGAACGGCATGTATGTACTGTTGAAGAGGCTGTGAGCCGCGAGGAGACCTCCTGCGGATGTCTGGAAACAGTTTGCTCACAGTCTCCGCTTACAATGGGTTGTTTTCCCTCTGACGTCCCCCTTGGTAACCAAAAAAACAACAATTTGTTGTCAGTATATGAAACCAGTCTATGGGAACTTCATCATAAAAACGAGGCATTTTCCCCAGTGGACACTGGTTGCTGTGATAGTTGCTGCTGTTATGCTGTTCTGGTCGGACTGGTGTCCTTGCACTGTTTGCCATGAATGCACCGCCTTCAGGGTGAGCTTGTTGAGCTTGTTGGAGTGGTTTAGCGCTCACAGTGTAAATAGTACTTCTGCTTTCTAGGCTGTCATAATCACGGGCGGAAGTGAACGAGGGTGGAAAATTCTTTACTGAGCTGCTTTTTTGTTATTAACGGGCGTTCTGTTCCGAACCATCCTTACGTCATCTACTAAGATGGGCGGATGAACAGCAGCAGCAGAAGCTACCCTGCTTCTTTTTCCTCCTCTCCTCTTTCATTTCATCCATCCTCTCCTCCTCCTCCCCTCTCTATCTGGGTGTGTCCTGCCTTATTGCGTTAGGAAGGAGGGGGGATCCCGCATCTTGGCTCATGGTGACTCCTCCTCAGCTTGTGACCTCCAAACGAGGGCATTGCTCCTTATGTTCTCCAATACTGCTAATTCTCACTCTTTGCACAGAAAATCTGTTGCAAATAAAACTTCTGATGCAAGTGTAGAGAAACCGTGAGCAGTTTAGATGATTGTGTGCAGAGCGTTGACCCTGTTGTTATATACTGCAAATGCTATACATATACAGTGTATATGTGTGTATATATATGTGTATGTATATAATTACATATATATGTATGTGTGTGTGTATATGTATATATGTATACATATATATATATATATATATATATATATATATATATATATATATATATATATATATGTGTATACATATATGTATATATGTATAGATTTATAGATTTTCATGTAAGGGATAAAGCAAATATTTAGTGATGCTTTGCCTTGATTTATAGGGCCTGTAAGTCATTGGGAAAAGCACTAAATCCCAATTTAGCCCTGATTGCAGTGTTGGCAGTGATGAATGGTGTGAGATAGAAAAAGCATTGCATATAGATAGATACGTTGCATTAAAGTGAGATGTAGTGTAAAGCACTTTAAGTGGGCTTAAACTAGAAAACTGGCTGTGGGTTTTTAATTATTACAAAGTTCTTGCACATCACAGTCTTATTGGGCCAGTACAATTGATTGTTAAAGTGAATGATTTTTTTTTGGTTTTCTACTAGGAAACAGTGTGCACAGGCCTCTAGCAACGGTTCAGGATTTCCTTCATGAAATGGCTCAGCTGATGTGTTCCACCACACAGTTACTGATACATCTTCTCCTCTTGTGATGTAATTAGTTAATAGACAGCAGCCTGAGCAACAGCTATAGTAATGACATTTGTTATATGAAATAGCACCTAATGGTTTAATGGAAGTGTATGTATTCTTTATGGAGAAAAAGATGTGGTCTGTACTGGGAAAATATTGGCAAAAACAACAACTGGAAATTACTGTATAGTAGTTTAATTTATGCCTGTCTTGGGATTCATGTTTGTAAACCTCAAGACTAGATGAATACGCTAGCCATCATTTCAAGTAGTTGCTTAAATGATTTAAAAATAAAAAAACAACAACATTGGATTTTAAGTTAACAAAGCTCATGAATGTCAAATTAACATTTAAACATGGACTGGTTTGTCCAGCCAAAGAACGTGAGTAAACAGCATGTCGCACAGACGTGTTTCTGCCATGACGTTGTATATGTGTATTGTCTCAATGCATTTACAAGGTGCTCTTTCAACAGGTCTGTATTTGTTTGTGTTGGCCACACCTCTGACTGTTGAGATTTGTGAATGCAGTTTTTATGTAAGAATTTTAACAACATGTAAATCTGACCGATTGTCTCTCTGTAGGATTGGTTTAAATCCCCCGATACCCTCTGTAGCATAATGGTAATTGATGGTATAATTCTGTGGATGGTGGAGGCTATGGTCTGCCGTTGATATTATGCAAATGAATAATGTATGAAAATGATGCAGCTTTCCTCTGTGCTGAACATTATCAGGGAAACACAGTCTGGTTTACCTGCAGACAGATGAGATCTCTGTGTGTGTCTGAAGCTGCTGAGGTCCTGATGAGAGGAGCACAGGAGGAGACGGATGCTGACTCAGTGTGTCTCTCCTACCAATGTCCTACAGGAGTTTCACCTTCTTTGAGCAGCTACAAATATTAGAGTTGATAAAAAGTGGAATGAATATATGTGTGTCGGTGTATAATCGCTTTAAAAATAAGTAAGGTCCTTGCTTTATAGAGGCTGCCATCTTGTGCTGCAGTGTTTCTACAGCAGCCCAAATGGACAAACTAGTGAAGAGTGCACATTTCGGACGGAGTCCTCCGTTTGATTCTAACTCTTACACACTGGACTTTTAGGTTTTTATTATTTTTAGTATTATCAACAACATTTTTTTAACATGCAGCATTTGTAGGTTTTAAACTAAAGAGCCACAAACTGCAAATCTTTGTCACACTACAAAGAGTTTGAGTATAATTATTAAAAGATTATAAACACTGTAAGTGAAACATGTGGCTAAAGGTAATATGATGGACTTGCTTAATGATATACTGTATCATACGGCGCCTTACCCATGTTGGATGGCACCATTGTAACAGCTACTGTGCGTACTATATTCCAACAGAGACAAATGCACCTGTAGCAGCCAGAGCATGGTGTCATTCACAGCTGGGACATGAACACACACAGTCAGTTTGTTTGAATGGGAGGTTTTAAAATTCAGTGAAATGTAGAAACCCCTCTGTAGACGGAATCCCGGCCTGTGAACCAGATCCAGCAGAGCACACTGTCTCTTATGTAAGTCCACATCGATTATTAATGGACGCAGTGCAGCTGTAAGAAACTCAGCCCTATATTTAGGATATGCATGGCCTCAGTGTTTGTGCTTATAATAGGGCTGTTGGTCTTTATAATTATTTTATAATTCAGCTTCATAGAGTTCATACCTCTATGTAGCGAATTGCTGAAATACAGCTCTATGTGATGTGTTTAAAAAAAAAATAATAAAAAAAATAATAATCTGTTTTTAATTTAACTAGGAAGTCTTCTAGGCTCATGGCTAGGATTAGTTATAAATAACGACATGTAATGAGCTGCAAATAAATATGAAACTGAAATGTATGTGTTAAAGGTCCAACACAATTAGCTGTGGATATTTAGGCTTATTATATAAGATTATCTTTATCATGGCAGCAATTATTGATTATGATCAGCTAATTCTTTCAATTCACTGATTAAATCGAATGTAATTGCTGTGATTTTATTATTCTCATCTCTTTGAAACTGGTTGTTATTTCGATATCCCCTCTTTTAGATTAATTGTACTAAAGCAAAAGGCCGCTGTACTTTTAATCATGTATGTTACTTCCACCAAAGATGTTATGTTTTGAAGGTCGTATGTTATTTATTTATTCATTTTTGCATTCTTTTAACATTGCAAGATTGATCCCTTTAAGTGATGGCACGGGTGCGTGGTCACTGAGCGTTTTGTAGTCGGTAACGCAAACACGTTTTTCCATGATCACCTGTTTAATAATAGCGGTGTCTTTGTCACCTTTCATCACAAAACACAAAATGTTCGCTTTCAAGTTCTACTTTGCTAGTAAACTGCTGTTGGTGTACTTTTCCACAAATGTGGCATAATCTGTTCCTTTTGTTTATTTTTAATGGAAGTCTATCAAAATGACAAACAGCCCTTCTTGTGGAAGCTCTACAACAACTGAAAAAACTGAAGTGAACAGATTTCACTTTGGAGTAAAACGGTAATAGCATTTAATTCTGTTATGATGAATTAGCCATGGCAATTTAATTTTTGATTTCTGATAATCTGGAAGATTGGCTTGACCTACCAGTCGGTCTGGGCGATATGGCCAAAAATGTCACCATGATATATAAAATATCACCCCAGTCAATATTGATAATTATCCTGATGGATGATGATGGATGTCGGATAAGTTATATTATATTGAACTATTGCCCAGTCCTACCTACCAGTAGCTAATTGCCCAACTCAATTTAGACTAGTATTATATTAGACAAGTTCAGACCTGTTCAGTGCTGTACAGCATATGTTATAAATGCCGGTAACCACAGCAGCAGCACTGATACTTTATGCTCTGTTAGCACCTAAATGACTGGAGAAAATACTCACAGATTAAAACTGACAGCAAACACACTTGGTGAACAGTTCAAAAACAGCTGACCTTTAGTTGCTCTGGAAGGTGGAAATGATGGAAGAAACAATTATGAACTCCCATCTCCCATCCCATCAGGTGTTTTCTGCCTCTTCCTTGCGCATAATTGTCACAGGAAAACCTTGTTGCTGGGTCCAGGCACATGTCCTTTTGGTGTCCGTAGGATCAATGTTCATAACTGGACCATCTGGAAGTTTTCTCCTGGCACATGCTTACATAAAACCTCTATCTGTGCTTGACAGGTGTTCTGAGTGTAGGAATGTGGGAGTTTGTTTGCAAGTAACTAACAGATTGGTTTGAGCTGTGGGATGAACATGAACTGAATCAACAAATCTGCATCTTTGTACTTGTATTTTTGACACTGGTTTATTGCTGAGAGTTAAATAGTTAAATATAATTTAATGCAATATAATCAACATATCAGAAACATTGATGTAGGTAGACAGACAGACAGACAGACGACTTTATTAATTAGTATTATAGTATTATAGTAGTATAGTATTAGTATTAAAGACAAAGCAGCATGCCCTTTTTTGTATGCCACCTTAAAATGTTTCACATTTGAGATAAGAACTTCAGGTCCTGAGGTATGATCAGGAACATGAGGCCAACACAAATATGCTCTTAGTCTAAAGATGAAATAATGATTAATATTAAGCAACAAAATGTATAAAAAAAGACAAGAGCAGCCAGTCATCGATAAATGAACATGTATTTGGACCATGATATTTTGCGGGATTTGTGTAGTCTGTCTTATCTAAATTTCCCTCTTCATTCTCTAACTAACTTTTCACACTTCCCGAAGGTGAAGGTGCGTCTGTGACACACTCAGATGTGTTAATCCTGATGAAGCCGTCGGTGCAGAGAGGTGTTGAAGCTTGTTGTGAATGTGATGAACTGCAGTGAGCTGATATGTGTGTGTGAGCGAGTGCGGGGGATTGTTACATGTTACTCATGGATTTGCTGCTCTGTGGTTTACTGAAGTGTTATTGTTCCTTGACAGTTGCATAAATATATGTACATTCTGTACTTATACTAGACTGTACATACTGTGCCTGTGTACAGTTTAAAACTTCATGTTTAAGGTAATGCACTCAGATGGAAGGGTAGATACTAAAGTTATTACTGAGTATAAGATTAGTTAAAAACTAATATTTAATTCAGATTATATAATCATACCATGTCCCTGATATGTTTTTGACAAATTTCAACTTCTTCATCTCAGATGGCGGCAATTTATTTTTTTGAAAGTGCAGAGGAATGATAGGAGAGATTGACTACTTTGCAGGTCCTCCAGTGTAGTTAGTAGTGTGTGTGTGTGTAATGTTTGCACCTTACTTGGCCTCCCTCTGCAGTATGTTAACAGCTGATAAAGAGTGGTTAAGGCAGAGATGCTGCAGGAGAAAGAGAGCATATTCATAGAACATTTTACCAAAACACGGCCACAACTGAAATGAATGGCACAAGCTACAAGTGTTAGTTATTTTACAGTAATTTTATCAATGGTTAAAAGAAGCAGATTGTATACAGGTACAATCTGCTTCTTATATACAATTACAATTACCATCCGCCATGTCCAAATAGAATCTGCATAACTGGAGATCATGCTTCACATTTAATGTGTCTATATGGATAAAACCCTGTATCATACCATTTGCAGTTTTGTATCATTTATGAAAGGCTGATTGGGAAAATTAATTGAGAAAAGTCTTAATAATACTGCAAATAATCAAGCTGAGTACAGCACATTGATTAAAGTGATTATCTTGTTCATAGAAAAATACCACACTCTGAAATGTATTGCAGAATCAGTCAGCTGAGATATTTTCCCATGATCATTTTTTTTTTTTGTTTAATTTTTGTTAAGTCAAAAGAAAAAATGATATTTAACAATTAAATATCAATAACACATTAACACCCACTGGCAAGACCTATGCAGTCAATATGTTTCCAGTAGTCCAGTTAGCTTGACTAGGCTATTGGAGTACGGGACCTCTGTCCTTGTCCCCCCAGGCACTAGAGGGGGAATCGATTTATTGAATGAAGTGTCCGACTCTGCTACGCAATGTGGTGAAATGCCTTTTTAGGCTTTTTTTCCTGGTTGATCTATTACATCACAGGTGAAAAGAACTGTCAAACTATTTAGCTGGCAGCTAGGTAATACCATGTCGGCTGATGAATTGGACAGCCCTACCACATTACCCGGGTGTGGTAGTCTGACTCAGAGAAATTTGATTTAGTACAAGCTCAGTTGGACTAACAGGTATTTAAAAATCATAATAAAAAAAAGTTGTCTATTTGTTTTTTGTAACTTTGTTTATATACTGACTGATGTTCAGTACAGTCAGTGTAAGTGCAGTGAAGCTGTCGTCCCCATTAATGTTTTTAGTGTTTATTCTGAATAAATGGATATAATCGGCGGCCAATCGACGAATCACAAAATAATTGGCTCATTAGTGAGCTCCCAACACAATTGGTATTTGTAGCCCTAGTGGTTAGGTTAGTGTTAGATGTGGCACTGGTGCTGGTTAAGGATAATGCTTTATTCAGGCTGTCCAAAAGAATGGAGGTCAATGCTGTGTCCTAAGAAAAATAGCTACGCAAGCCTGTGTGTTTGTGTGTGTGTGTGTGGGTGTGTGTGTGTGTGTGTGTGTTTGGAGACGGTCAGAAAAAGGCGTCAGTCAGAGGAGGAAGTGAGCAGATGGAGGGCGGTAGGAAAGCCAACAGGAAGTGGAGGCTTGATGGTTTCCTCATGTTGTGTTGGCAGCAGTCAGGATTTCACTTCCCTGTACTGAACATAGCCAACAGGTGTTGTGTGTGCATGCTTGCGTGTTATGTCTCAGTCCATCTCTTCCTCTCTTTATTTTGCTTCTTAACCTCAACAGAAGACTTTTTAGAAGTGTTTAATTGAGATGTTCAAAAATATGAGTGGAACTATAGACAAGTACAAGTCACCAGAATCTATTCTACCAATAACCATGTGATATTAAAGTTCTGGAATTCATGCAGCTTACATTGAACCTTGCTATTGATAAACATATGTATTTTTGTTTTTGTACAGTAGTCATTTGTGTTGAAACAAAATAAACATGCACTGAAAGTAAAGATATACAAAGGAATCATTGACCTTACTTGGATTACCCTAATAATGCTAATTAATGCTACCTCCCAATGGAATACATACTGCATTTCAGAAAATGTCAAATACTGGCTATTTAGCATTTTAGTGAAAAGATTTTCCTACAATTTCTGTTATTAAAAATCAGCTTATAATCATAGAGTCATGGGGCTCTGCAAAAGCTTTTTTGTATCCGCTCATTGACCGTGTCTCTGCATTCATATTGAAGATAGGGATACACTCTCCAAATAGTGACTCATGCTGTATGTAACACATTTTTGCAGTATGGTTTATTATTCAGGAAACTTCCCTGTTAACTTAAGCACACTTCAGATCTGCAGGAAACCGAATACAACACCATGTAGCCTACATGTTTTAAAAACATGCTTACAAGTGGTCACGAGATAAGGTGGATCAGGATCTGAGTGGGAAGCAGTTCTCTGGGGAAACCCTGCTGACATTCAGTTCTGGTTCCTGTTCAGACTGTAGACACTGCAGAAAAGGCCCTGTTGTGGTTTGTTTTTTCTCCTCCAGTCGTTGTGGTGACAGGCTGACAGGAGGAACCTCTGGTGACAGACACGCTACCTCTGTCTACCAGTCCTACACTGATTTAATTCCTTGTCCTAGTCCATGTTTAGGAAAGCGGGGTCATTGGAATGCAGTGTTTGTGTTGTAGACACTGGGCGTGGCTTTGTTTAGCCATGGTGACTGAGCAGTCAGCACATACCCATTCATCACATTGTGTACACGCTGAAATGCAAAGCTCAGATCTGAACGCACAATACTGCTGTCACAGCCAAGAACCTCCAAACTGGGCCAAGATGAGATTTTGGAAAACATTAAAAAAAACCAGAGCAGAGCAAGGACCTGGTTTTTGTATAAAAAAAAAAAGCACAAAAGTAGCTTCTGACTCGGAGGACCAGGATTAGATTTGGGTGTTTGACTTGTCCTTTGACTTGTTCCTTTTTTTTTTCTCCTTTTATTTTTTTCACACTCGGAACAGTTGGAGAGCTTTTGGTCTCGGCTCTGTAAAGTCATGTGCTCAGTGCAACTGCAATGGCTTTAATTTCAAAGTTCACCAGGAAAAAATGAGCTGGAGGGCGGGTGGAGGGAAGGCATACAAGATCTAATTGTTTGCATGTTTCCATGTGGCTTTGAAAATATCACGTGATATTGTTGCATTCTCCCTTTTAACAATTTGAAAGAATAATATAAAATGTTTTGTCTGAACAGCATGAAGAAAGTAAGGGTTGAAGTTTCTCTCTGGTTTTACTACAAAACGGTTTTGTCAAATCTGATCGGGTGTCAATGTAATTTGACAAGATTATATTCAGTAGCACTTGAAAGAATGAATGGAGCGCTATTGTTATTCCTTGAATTGCCCCCCAGGGACAAATATAGTTTTTTGAAATTGAATGAAGTGCAGCCACCACAGTGCTCCATAGGCAACGAAAGCACTATAATCACTGTCCTTATAGGTGTGTTGTCATCACCGAACCTTTCCTGTAGTATCAGGAGTATTTTATGAGGATTTCTTCTCCTTCTCGTGTTTCTACTTGGAGGAAACAGAGTCACAATTAGGTTCAGGGTAGAGTTCTTGGCCCATATAAAGTTCCTGCTGTGAGTTGTAGACTGAGGAAATATCTTGGTGGGGCTTGCAGCTATTGTTCCAGCTGTGTCCTTGTGCTAATTCACCTCTGGTATTTTTAAAAACCCACAATTGCAACATTTTGGTTGTAGCCCAAGAGATTAAACAGATTTTATTCTTCTGATGGACTGAATACTCTGTCCCTTGACACTTTTGACAATTTTGGCTTGGCAAAACTCATCAGATTGTGTGACACTTTCAATTTGTGCTCTGGCTGAAGGTTTCAGTCATCTCAGTGTAACCGCTATCCATTTTTCAGCCAGCTCTTTCAGTTGCCAGTTTACATTATATAATCCTGATTGGTACTGTTAGCTTGTGTATTTGTTTCCTTATCAGTGCTATCAGGGCTGCATTTTGATAATACACAGTTTTGATAAAGTTGATGTATTTTGAGTCGGAAGAGATTTTTAATTTACTTTTACTGAGAGGCCAATAGAGAACAGAGGATTCACTCGGAGAGTGCCGACCTTTGTCAAGGATTCAACACTTTGTATTTTACATACAGGCACCTGAAGTGTTTACATTTTGACCCACTGGATCTAGACTTTCTGGATCTGTATAGAACTTTACCCACTTGAGGCTATTTTATGAGATGTCTCTGAGATATACACATTTGTACTTGTTGATTGGGACTTCCCATGTTACATCTAAACTGTAATCTGGATCAGTTTTGGATGAAACTTAGTCTGATGGTAGAGTGTCAATCCCGCATCCCCTAACCCTTCCGCACAGTTTTACTCATAAGAAATTATAAGAAAGAGATTTCTTGAAAACGTGATTGTTTTTTGTGACGTCATCAGTGAGTAGATTGTTACCTAAATGTAATGGCAACATATACTTAGGTGATCACCTGCCTATAACAAAAACATGTTATTTATCTGTCAAAAACTGTTACCTGGCAGCTCGTTGGTTGAATCAATAGAGATTAATAAGGAGAAGATGTTTTGGTCTGACATTTGAAGATGAGACATCCACATTAGAGCTGCACCTAATGATTATTTTCACAATTGATTAAGCTGTCGACTACTGTCTTGATTCATCGGAAATGATAATGTTCTCAAATGTCTTGTTTTCTTCACAACCAAAACGATTCAGTTTTATTTCTTTGTTATACAGAGCAAAGAAGCTGAGAAATCAGGGAGCTTGTTTTAATTATTAAAAACAACCTCATAATGTACGCATACTGTGAAAAGTCATTCTTTAATTCCAGGGGAAATAAACACCAGTGTTCAGGGAGAACTCTGTGAATTCCTGGAGCTTTTAATGGAAAAACACCTGATGTGTCCACACAGAAATTGCTTTTCTAATCATAATGTATAAGCTTCTAAAACTGTTTTTAAGTCTGTGTTGTAATTTTAAATGAGTTGAAAGTCGGACTGTTTCCTGAGTTACTCTCTGTCTTCATGCTTTGTTAATCATGTGATACAATATATTTCCTCCATGCAGTTTCAAAAATCTGAATCTACATCTTGTAGTGCCTGCAAATTAAAACCAAACATTTCTCTTAATCTATGGTGTGTATCCATAATTCATTTTTACCAATTCATAATTTTTATAGTTCCACTTGTGTAACTTTGGACAACAGCTGTTGAGACACAACTTATGTTGTACCACTAAGGCAGAAACTGATTTCAAATTGACATTCCTCCTCTGAATAGGAGTCTGTCACACACTCAGCTGATTAGACTGAGTGATTTCCTGCTCACAACCACCAACATGAATGGCAGCTTGTGTTTTCTGCATTCACACAGACCCTCCTCTCTCTGCTCAGACAGTCACTTTTTTATGAAACCCAGGAATGTTTGGTGTCACATTGTCCAACTGGTTTTCAGCCCAACAAATAGCAGACTGTGAAGCATTTTTTCCACTCTGCTCTTAGTCATAAGATGCTCCACTGACAGTCATCTGAGGCTGAGTAATGTGCTGTCTCATTGCTGGAGACTGGAATAGGCTGATGGGTGTTGAGGTTATTTCTCTGCACAAATGAAAAAAAAAACAATGGAGCCAAGTCTCTATATTGCAGCAGACTAAAAGACTTTTACTGAGTTTGTTGTGTCATAAAACATAATACATAAACATCAATGTAGTCATTTTCAAATGTTTTTATTGCTGCAGTGGAGAAAATGTTCCACTGGTTCCACTTCTTCTAGACCGTTCCAGAGGTGTGTAACATGCTGCCACAGTCTCTCAGTTTGACTTCTGGACAGGATGGACATTAAACTAAAACTGTCTCTGTCTGCAGTGTGAGGCTGTAGCAGAATCAATCAATTAGATGGATCATCCGCTTCCATCCAGGACTCTCCAGAGATGGAGCTGGATAGATATCCACAGTAAAGAAGAATAATGGTCATCACAATAACCCTCATACGCTGATGTAGACCTGACCTCTCTGATTGATTTCAGAAAAAAAAAAAACCTGGTACATGTATTTATTCGTTTGATTGACGCAAAAAATGTCTGCATGTGTTTGGTGCTGTTTTTCAATATTGCTCACTTATTCCAGTCCAGCATCAAACTGACAGATATCAACTGTCACCTGGATATCATTGGATACTAATTATAACAGTTGTATTTTGATAATCAATTAATCAGTTTGAGTGTTGTTTCAGTAATTAAAACAAACTATCTGGTTTTTCAGCTTCTCAAATGTGAATATTTTCTGGTTTCTTTCCTCTATATCACAAAGAAATTAAGACTGAATCGTTTTTGACATTTGAGAACATCATCATTTCCAGGTTTGACAGGTGACAGATTGACAGATTAAGTGAAAATAATAGTTGGTTGCAGCCCAAGTGGATAGATGATATTAGAGCTGCAGCTAATGATAATTTTCATAATCGATTAATCTGTCGATTATTAAAATCGTCCATAAAATATCAGAAAACCTTAAAAAATGTTGATCGGTGTTTGTCAAACCTGGAAATGATGATGTTCTCAAATGTCTTGTTTTGTCCACAAACCAAAATGATTGACTTTTAATGATGTCTTTGTTATCCAGAGCAAAGAAATGAAGAAAATATCTAAGAAGTTTAAACAATTGAAAATCTTGTTTTAATCATGAAAAAAGCTTCAAACCGATTCATCAATTATCAAAATAGTTGTCGATTAATTTAGTAATCGATTAATAATCGATTAATCGATTCAGCTCTAGATGATATTGATAATGGCAGTGTTTCTAATTAAATATGTTGACTGTGGTGGCCTCATTTGCCCTGCCACAGTCTAAAAATATGCTAAAACGTTTTTTTTACAATTACCCGAATACACAAGGGAACATAAGTTAGCATTTTGCTCTATTGCTGCGTACACCATTCTTGTACATTCTCCTTGTTTGTCTTGTTCTTGCTTTTTTGTGCTCTATTATGCTGCGGTGTGCTCACGCTATGGTCATTTATTACTGTGACAGAGCCAGAAAGACAGTGTGAGAGTGGCACATAAGATCATCTCTTTCCTACCACTCAGGCTCTGATGGTGGTGAACTGTGTGTTTGCGTGCGGGCATGCACACACCATGTGGTCTATCAACAGATACTGAATTACTTCCATGGGAAACAGTGATGTGAAGGCTGGTTTCATAAAGATGAACTTACCATCGTGAGCAGCATGTAAGCTTGACTGGCTCTCTGACTTCTGTGTAAATTTACTGAACAAAAAGGTTCTTATGGTTGACTCCATGAGGAGTATACAGGAAGAAAACTGCAATGTTTTTATCGATTGGTTCATTGATTTGAGTCCACTGCACACAGTAGCTCTATATAGTTGGGGAAACCACAAAATCCACTGTGAAACATCATTGTAGTTGATTAATTAAATAACACAGAGAACCAGAGGTTGTGACGTTTCAACAAACCTAACACTTAATTCTAAGACCTGCACATTTTAGATGATTAATGAAGCTCTGCATATTGTAAAATTGCAGATATGGCCACCTGTCATTATGCAGTAAGAAGATTCCTCTGTTGCTCTGATTATAATCATTGTGATGGTCTCAGAATAAAGTTCTTAATGCTGGTGCTGGACCTTTTATGAGCATATTTCTTCTCCATGTGCCAGATATCCCTGTTTTGATACAAATTGGGATTCAACTGCTTCTTCTCAGCCAGAGGGAGGAGAAAATGTGTTTCTTCAATTATTTATAAAGATGCCTGATGTGATGTGGCATCCAAATCTATAATGAAATATGACTTACTTCAGTGTCTTCTGCAGGAATATGGATCTGTAAAGGTGGATCACATCATGTTTGTATAACGTTAAGGAATTCACAATGACATATTTTTAACTCTTTAACTGAAAACTGGTGACCATCGCTCACAATCACATGCTCACAGACTATGACTTTTCATCAGCACAGAAGACACAAGCAGACATGTGTCAGTGAAGTAGGTTTTGCTATTGTTGCACAGCTGTGTATCAGATTCCATGTGTGGGACCAAAAGCAAGAGTCCTGGCAGGTTGTGGAACATGAAACAAAGCAAAAGAGGAAGGAAACAAACTGATTACTACTGTAACACTTCCTCCTTGATAAGCAGCACAAACAGTGGCTTGAAGTTTGTGCTGCTGCAGTAGTCATCTGCTTTAACTACAGTGATTCTGGGGGTGTTACATCACCCTTTAAATATTCCAACCATTGTGATATGCCCCGATGGCTGTATGTGAACTGTGCTGCCATCTCCATCAAATAGGAGATACTTTTTATAGTTGGTTAGTTGCCGTTTGTACCCAAAACAGGACATAATATAGGTCAAAGAATTTTGAAATGGAGAAAATATTCATTAAAATGAATTGATAATGAAAGCAATGGTTATTTGCAGCTCTGATTCACTGAAACGTGTCCAGAACCTGAATCAATAAATAAACTTTTCCTATGACACTCGATACCTGATGTAGTACGTCTGTGTCTCAGAGCTCTTACAGACAGAAGAAACACTGATGTTTGGAGTGAAAGTGAAATGTAAGCTGATATGCGCGTGTGTGTGTATACACACTTTGTCTTGCACTTCTCAAACTGTTAGCTACTACAGATCTCAACCTCTCTGTGGCAGGATAAGCCATACGTCTGGGAAGTTGTAGGGCCTGAGGTTTGATTTGTATGATGTGTTAGAGTTAGGGTTTGCGGCAGGATGTTTGCAGCTCTGTGGTGTCATATTTTTAGTGACGTCTTTGTCTTCTTCATTTACCTCATGGGAAAAATGCTGGCATGTCCCACCTGGAATGTCCTCCTTATCAACGAGCTGCAGACAGCAGCTGTTATCTAACATGTTCTCCGTGTCTCATTGACATGCCATTACTCTCTAGCTCTCACACACACACACACACACACTTTTTCACTTCTATGATGTTTCTAGTCCAGTTTAACCTCCAAATTCAAATCCAAAAGTTCAAATGAATTTATAATGACCCGTAATTTGTTTGAATAAATTTGAACCCCCCCATAACAATTTTAATTATTGCACTCCGTTGAACACTCATATTTATGAGCCAGCTAACAGAGTATTAGATTAGATATGTATTAGCAGATAAATGATGCACAGTGTGTCTCCACCAAAGGAAGGATCAACTGAACCGCCACTGCTCTGGTCGGGCTGGTAGGAGGCTCCTTGGTGCAGCCGCTCCTCTTCTTTTTGCCACTTGCAACTCATTAACGGCCCACATATACACTACATATATTCACCCTCAATACAGGCTTTTCTCCCCATCCACTGGATCAATCGTTGTGCCTTGCCATTACAGGCGAAGCTTGAACTAAACCGTGCTCTGTGTCTTCCTCTCTACTCCTAGAGTCAAACTTAGTCTTCTGAACCTAGCCCAATTAATAACAAATCTAAATAATAGCTATCTGTTAATGCCTAACTGTGCTTTACTAGGGTAGTGTACATGCTACACAGGGCAAAACCTGCTATTTGAGAGGCGTCTCCCTCATATACTGTAGACTTGCATCTCCAATATGCTGTCACTCCTGCAGCTGTCAGCTGTCATATGGTAGGAAACCTAAAGTGCGCCTTTAGGTGCTGGATTCTAAGGGTTGCTATTTAAATAGGTGCTTATGGAAGATTACATTTTGAGCAGAACGTGAACTAGAATGTGAACTTTACATTCTAAATAATGTTGCATTTGCCTGTCACAGCTTGGCCTCAGATCCACTTTGAATGACCTTTTGGCTCATCGTCGGAAGAAGACAGCATTGATGTTTTGTTGTGAAAATCTAGGACACAAGCCAGCTAACTGTCCTTTTAGGTGGATATTCTATGACACTGAAGCATCTGAAAAGCTCCCAAACCTGAACAATTTTTTGCTGGACAACAGAAAAGCTTTTATTTGCAAAAAAAAAAGCTATATTGCTGCTATGTTTTATGGGCCAATTTGAAGTCAAACTATATTCATTCTTAAAATGTAAAATTAAAACAAGCCATACCTGAGTTTGCTGACCTTGTAAAACTCAATTGCTGATAAAAACATTAGCGCCTCCTTGTCTACTTAGTTTGGCAGTAGAGCCACAAACAGAACACGGCAAGACCAGATTATTCTCAGTGACCAAAATGTGGGTGGGTTTGTTAACATAAACACGTCTAGATTGCCAACACCAGCAGTTCACAGAGGTGATGTATATACAGGTCTGTTTACATAGACTCTGTGAGAGCGGGCGCACAAATAACTGGACCTACCTGTTTGAACTCATTTGAATATTAACAGAACAGAAGTGAAACTGACCACTACCTTTCTCATCACAGCCTATGCTCTGGTAAAGCAAACAGACAGTAACATTAATGGCTAGACAAAACCTTGATTGAAGCTGCAGAGGGGTTTGGGTTTGGAACTACACCTGTTAGTATCCAGCCCAGAGGAGGTCAGCTGGCCTCAGCCCCAGCTGCGGCTGCTGTCACCTGGGCCATATCAAAGGCAGGGCAGCCCACCCTCACAGCCCCACAGAGCTCGTTAGCTGTCAAAGCTAATTGGAAAACTCTTTATTGCACAGATGCTCACATACTTCAAAAGAGTTCCCCTTCAAAGCGCCCAATAGGAATAGGTGGAATTTGAAAATATATATGATTTCATATTAAACAGTTTGACTTTAATGGTCTCCATAATGAAGGTCAGGTATTCTGGAGATTTTGTTTCCACTGTGTTTCTTAAAAATACAATTAAACGATTTGTGGTTAAGCCAAGTAAATATCTCACTCTGCAGAACCAAACCAAAATCATGTTACGTGTGGGCACATAAACATTGTAACCATTTGTGAGGTTTAACGTATGATGTACTTTAACCTTCTGCTACAAACTCTTCTAGTTTCAGTTTGACAGACTTTGGAATCTTACTGGAGGGATTTGCTGCCGTTCAGCCATAAGAGCATTAAAGCCAGTTCATGGTCTTTTGCATTTGCATATCTGCAAGGGTCCATATGGGTGTGTGTGTGTGATCTAAATTTTATTATCAGCTCAAGTCCACAGGATGTTTGTGAGTGTAGTGGCTGCAGATGTACAGTAAACCGGAGGTTCCTTTGCTGATTATTTTTTCTATTCTTGGACATATTATTGATGTTGTTTAGTCAAATGCAACAAAAAGTATTGTTCTTGCTGTTAGGAGGTGTACATTATAGTGTGAATAGATGGTCTGTAAAAGTGCAAGCAGAAACCATGGACTGACATTTGATGAGTTCCAGCAATGGCGTTGGAGGAAAATGGCTGACTCACAGTTTGTGTTTCTGTGCATCATGCAGTCGTTTCATAGGCCTGAGATCAGGGTTTGCACAGGACCCTCATCTGCTGTTTCAAAGAATGAAAACCAGTTCTTTATAAACCTTGCTAATTTGATACTGAGGCTATGCTGCATTTTGATAGACAGAAATGTAGGGCTCTGGATGTCATGTGACTCCGTTTCTACAAAGCACTATCATGGGAGCCTTAAATGGAACAGTATCAGTGCTGGATTCAACCTGTAAGAGTTCACTGGACTCTTTAAATCCATGGAGATTGACTGATATACAAAACTTGACAGACTGAATATAAATCGGGTTAGGCATCCCGGAGCACAACAGCTATCCAGCATATTCACTTTTACAATGAAAACCGACTATGAGATAAGTTGTGTGACATACTGCCCGATGACTTATTGGCCATCACACACACACATACATTATTTTAGTTCCAAGTCAGTGAGAGCTACGCTAGCTACTATGGCACATGACCAGTCATTCATTCATTCTCTAATCCTCCTCATGAGGGTCATGGGGAGCTGGAGCCAATCCCATCTGATATAGAGCACAAGGTGGGGTACACCTGGACAGCTCACCAGTCCATCATAGGGCAGTTAACCTAATCTGCATGTATTTGGGAGACTGGGAGGAAACATACCCAGAGAGAACCCACACACACAGGGATAGAACATGCAACCTCGCCCTCAGTTGAATGGGGATTTGACCTGTCTTGCTGTGAGGCAACTGCATCACCAGGTGTCCTAGTTCAAACACAAAAAAATGACATACACTAACATGCAGCAAAATTCATATATGGTGTCTTTCTATCTGCTTAATAGTAATCGTATATAATAATAATATGCTATAATATAGGAATAGTATAGCATCAAGAAGTTGTGTATTCATTGCTGCAGAGTTCAGTAGTGTTGACAGTAAACATGGTCCACTGATAGTGAGTTTGTCCCAGAAATGTGGGGCATTAAGTGTATGCTTTTCAAAGAAAATTTGTTTTAAAATAACAATAATTACAATAATATACGATATCTGTACATATGTGCGTATATTTTCATAATCAATTCATCTGTTGCTTGTTTTATGAGGTCCACAATTGACGATGTTCTCAAATGTCTTGTTTCGTCCAAAAACAACTTACATTTAAGAAGCTGAAAACTCAGAGCTCATTGTATTTCCAAAAAACACACAGATTAATTTAATAATAGTTTGATAATGGATTAATTGTTGCGGCCCAGGTACATGCATACTTACCGTATATACAATATATACATGTGCTTGTGAAGACAATGAGAGTGGCTGAAAGCCCTGAAATAAACAGTCAAGCTTAAGAGCAGTGTTTTTTCCCCTCAATAATTCACAAAAAACAAAACCCCATGTCATCTGTGTCCCACGTGGATGCTGTTTAATGAAAAGCATACACATTAAAGGGATATGGCTGTAAATCTTTCAGTTCCGCTAAGTGTTTTTGTATTGGCAGCCTGCTTCACTGTAGGTGCTGCAACAATGGAGGCTTTTATCTGACTGATCCTCATACACACTCTCACCTGGGGATTGACCAGTGTCTGCACACACACACACAAACACACACTCTGGCTGCTGCAGGTCTTTTCCAGTGTAGATTGGGCTGAGCTTCAAAGATTCAGCCTGTAAACAGGATTATAAAATCTCTAGATGCTCTCCTGCTGGTTTGGTCTAAAAATTATATGGTGAACAAGAAGGACATAAAGGGCATATAGGCTATGCTGTTGTTGCAGGGCCTCTCTGTCTGTATTTCTGTTATTCTGTGTCCATTTAGTTTATCTAATGAAAGGAATTCATTGTTAACACACATACACAGCTGGTTAATTTTTGGGCTCAGGTTGCAGCTGATAAAATACCCATATTCTTCCAGCTAAGTTCCCAGGTGTTGTGTAAATAAAAATGCATCCCATTCGGAGGTTATTCGCATTAGCTTTATTTTTTGCATTAGCTATTGTGGTAATTTAGTCCTTGACTAAAGTGTTACATCACATGACTAGGGTTGACCAATCTGCATTTTTCCATAACTGAAAATTGAACAGGTTAATTAACAGTATTCCTTAATTGTGAGCAGTGGATAGCAGAAACACCTCTGCTTTTCTTAGTTTAAATGTATATTCAAGATTTTTTTTTTTTGACAGTGCATTATGCCAAAAACTTTCTTGTATTTTGTCCCTAGTAGTTATCTTCATGTAACACATAAAGAATGATGATAATAATAATAATAATAATAATAATGATAACCTAATAAAAGAATGAGGCTGTTGTTTGTTAGCTTGTCATTAAGTCAGTCTGCAGAGAATTCTCTCTGACACAGACTTGAGCTGACTAACGTGGAAATTTGGCATGTTTGCCTCCCACCATTCAATGTGGTTTAGAGTTTGTTACTGAGGAATTTATTTCATTGTTTTTGAGCTTCTTGAAAAGTATTGGTTGAGGAGGAGTAGCAGCTCTGTCCTCCCGCTGAGTTGCAGCTCTATAACCTGGCAAAGGTGCAGCTCAGAGGCTGCCTCTTCTCACCTCGCCATGCCCTTTGACGACTTCTTTGTTATTGCTTTGGTTAATGTGAGGTGTGGAAAAATGACATGAATATGAAAGGAAACCGATACTGTGTGTTAGCTGATTCATAAATGTGTAAATGGTTAAATTCTAAAGGGCAATAAATCAACTAACTGTTAACATTTCTAAGTTGGACATTTGGCGACACTTGGGCTAAAAAAAATTAAATTACAAATTCAGTCAGCATCACTGTAATAGCAATGTATGCTAAATGGTTTGTCCATGGCCCTCATTAAGACACAAAATGAACAAAACAATGCAGTTAATATGCAATGCTGAATAGGTATTCCAGCTTCCCTGTTTCAATGACAAAGTCAGGACTATTGCCACCCTCTGGTAACTGAAGACATTTTCTCGCATGCAGGTTAAGAACATTTGTTTTGGATGCTTGTCAGCTGTAGCTGATCCTGTGTGTGTGTGTGAATACAACTTTCCCCTGATACATGTGAATAGGGGTAGCGTTAGCGATATTCCCATGGCTTCATAATGACCCGTTTGATGCTGCAAACATGGATTACTGTCAGGAATCCCAGGAATGAGCCTTCTGCATGGAACCATGTGTGTATGTGTGTACTGCTTTGTCGCACATCAGTACTCGACAACGTGCAAGATCATTTGTCCCATAAATCTATGAAAAGAGTTGATGTGAATCTAATACTTATTGCTTAAAACAGTGCAGCAATGCAGGGAGGTTCCTCTGTTTCTGTTGTCATGAAGTAAAAAAAACAAACCAAAACATTGCTGGAGTTTTGGGGAAGGCCCAGCAGAGAGCTGTGGTGATGCTGTGTTTATGCGGTTTCACTATGACATCACTATCACTGAAGAGCTCATTTAGCTCTGATAAGAGCTAAATGTGTTTCTCTTTGGATTGAATTTTTAATATGATTTATATAGCAGACAGATCTGCTGTGTAATCAGATTCGACCTGAATACAGCACATTGTGCAGTATGGCATATTTACAAATAAGGGTTAAAGTAAATCAAGAGAGGAAATCATACATAGAAGTTCCACACCTGAACTGTTTCCTGTGAAGATGAGTCATTTGCCAAGTGTTTTGTCTAGGTGAGTATATATGCGTTTGTGTGCGAGCATGTGACTGTGCATGCAGGACTCATTTGTGTGCAGAATTGTAAGATGATCCTTAGTAATTGTCCATTGTGTGTCATCATAATTAACGCATGCTGAGTTGAGATAAACATCTGCGTATGTGTCTGTGTCTGTGTGTGTGTGTGTGTGTGTGTGTGTGTGTGTGTGTGTGTGTGTGTGAGAGAGTGCGCGTACACACACATAGAAAGGGTTAGTCTAGAATTTGAGTAGTGTGTTTGTGTGGGTGTCTGACGCTGCACAGTGAGTCCGGACCATTGCCTCGTCTCGCTGCAGTATGGGGATTTCCTTTTTCCACTCTGGTCACATGACTGCAGATATGGGTGTGACCTCCTGCATTCCTGGGCTCACTCTTTTTCTCTCTTTATTACTCTCTCTCTAACACACACACACACACACAAAATGTCGTCTAGACCAAATACTGTGGCCTGGTGTTGACTGCTGTTCGACGTGCCCTGCATGTTGAAATGTCCTTGTGACATAATTCGGTGGGACCGCGTGTGTGTGTGTGTGTGTGTGTGTGTGTGTGTGTGTGTTAGATCTGTTGCTGGGTGCAACAAGAAGAAAAAAAGTTCCTCTGTGTGGAGGGTGTGGCCTGCAGCCTGTGTGTGTGTTTGGAGGAGGGTGGTGCAGGCTACTGCTTTAGTATGCAGAGCAGGTGTGTCTGCAGAGGCAGAGAACAGAGGAAGAGGAGGGGGGTAACAGCAGCTGAGCAGAGGGCCAATCTGATGACGGATAATGAAAAGAGAGAAGACCTGACATGTGGCCACATCTTTTTTTTTTTATTTATTTATTTTTTTATTTCGGTCATGACATTTAGATCACTCATCACATAACAGTGCAGTTCACACAATATACATAACCGAAAGGGAATGCGGGAGAAGCAAAGCTTAACTAGTCCCGCCCCCATTATCATCATACATTTCGTTTCCTTTTTTTTTTTTTTTTTTTTTTTTTTTTTTATGACATTTTGACAAAGAAAACATGTTTCAGCATACGATAGAACTCAGAGATATAGTCTAGCTCTAGACAGTCAACTCAGACTCCATGTGTGTTTATTCATGTGTCCATGATGTTCCGTCGCCCGTGACATTCTCGACTTGTTGCCTGGCATATTCAACTTCCCAAAAGTCACAAATAATCCAATCAATCCAATCAATAGAGGTCACTGCATCATATTATTATTATTATTTATTTATTTTTTTTTTCACTTTAGTCATCTATTTCATCCGTAGGATTCACCTCGCTTTTCTTCTCCATCCTTTTCATGTGCTCGAGGATTGTTGAGACGTCGGAGCGCAGCCCAACCATGAGTTTCTTTGTTATTGCGCTTTCCACCTTCATATCGCTCCATTCCCTGGTCCTCTTACTGTTGGTCTTTCTCAGATACCGGTGTTGCAGGTACATTCCCCATCCCAGGGAGAGCATTCCGATCATCATGAATGTGAATATGTACACATCCTCGACATCCTCTACATCCAGTGCAGCAAGGCACACGACTTTCCACTTATCCCATCCGTCCCGAGTGTAGCCTGACATGTAGGTCCCAACTGGGCAATGAGGTTCACCATAACATCCACACAGAAATGGAACAAAACGTGAATTATACTTATCCCGTAAACACGGCATTGTTTCAGGAAATGTCTCCATCCACATGAAACGCTGTAGTACATATGCCGGGTCTATTAGTGGCACTGTAATGCTGCTACACCAAAAATGGAGAAGAAGACGTTGCACTCATTACAATGCATATAATCACAGAAACTGAGACCGAATGAACCAAGCCAGGAGAACAAAAGGAAAATAAAGGTTATCATAAAGCAAACAGACCAAACAACAGTGTTGTCAACTTAGTGACGTTGTCGCTACATATACCGACTTTTCAAACCCCCATACTACTTTTAAAGCATAGTTAAAGCATGCCAGTAACTGCAGCTGTACTGTGTTTATAAAGAGTTTGTTGAGAGTAAGAGATTCCCTCCCTAACAAGGTCCAGAATTCTGTGCAGAAATTACCACTATGTGTTAGGTGTTTGGTTAAACATCTGTAGTCTGGTCACTTTCCCAGTGTACAGTATGTATTGCGATGAATTCATTCCTTCTTCCACTCAGTTATCAAGTCTTTTTTTGAGTCGTCATCATCTGTGGCAGCCTTGGCTGTATGATAGATTCTCTCACTGGGTCATTTCTGACATCAAGAGACACTTGTATTTGCTCATCAATATAGTTATTTCCACTGTGCAAGCCATTATACCATCTCCAGAAACTCTGACAATGGCTGGCCTGGCAACAGTCAGTGTTGAAGGTATTATAATTCCGTGTGGTCAGCCCATCCCATTGTTAACACAAAAGTGAAATCATGAAATATTTTATGTGCAAAGATTCTACCCAGGCTGCTGTGTTAATGCACATCTAATAATAACGCCATGATTGATGTGTTGGTGAGTCAGCGTGAGTCACTCTGCAGCATGGATTCGTTCACTTATTCACTGTAAGTGAACGTGGTCCTAAAGAGCGTGCAGTTCCAGATGTACTTATATGTCTTTATGTTCTCAGGTGTCAACAATGTATCCATCTAGAATATGGATGGAAAATCCAACATCATTTACAACCGCTTCTCCCATCTCCACACAGCTGGCTTCAGTTATACTGACATTAAACTCTCACAAACCATGAATATGGGAATCTTTCCATACCTACCGTTAATCTATCATGATATTAGCACAACACAGTATACCGTGGGGTTTCGTGTAGATTTTGACATAAAACAAGACATGAAATGTTTTTTCACATCTTGTGGAAGATGTGGGTGAGGGAGTCAACAGGCGGGATCAAAACACACACACAAACACACGCTTATCATATCTCACACACACTCGTATAAGCTGAGTGGCTGGCTGCAACATAATTTCATCTTGAGTCAGTAACAAACAGATAAGATGGACAAAGAACAGACGCACTGTCTCTCTAACACGCACGCACACACACACACATACAGAGAGAGAGAGAGAGAAACCCTGGTCGTCTTCTTATGGCTACATTGATTGTCCATCTATATATAGAGACGGCTAAATGTCCTGACATCACTTCCTGCTGTTGAGCTCTTTGTTTTTTTTCTCTGTGGCAAAAGCTTGATCCAGTTGCAGTGTAGTTCACTGATTAACAATAGAAAATTACACTGAATATTTATCAAGTTTCCTTTTCCTCCATTGCTGCTGTCGTTTTCTGACTGTCCTTATTGTTTCATTCCACTTTTTCTGTTTTGACTCTATGAATAAGATGTGTCTTTAAATTTTGCTGAAGCTATCTTAAAACCTCCATCTCCAGTCCACAAATACATATTGAACTTGTACAGTATACACACCATGTCAATATCAAATGTATGTCAGATGAGAAAGGATATTTGATGAAAAAGCAAGACCAATCAACTGAGATGGTGTTTGGCGTTAAACTAAGACGCACAAACCTGCAGTGGTAACGTTGAATCATTTTGTTAAATCCATAATTTCAATGGTTAATTTGTTCTAGAACGTGATACTATGTTTACATCAAGTTAAACTGTAAGGAGGATATTTTGTTAATTTACGTACTTGGTTATGAATATGTGCTCTACCTAAATAAAAGAAGTATAACGTTGACATGTTGACCTATTTTGTATGGGCTGGTTTGTGAATATGGTAAGATGAGATTATACTCTTTGGCCCCACAGCGAGGAAATGTTTCTGACTGGAAAGAAATGGCTCAAAAGTAAGTGGAGCTGCTGTGTCACGCTGTCACTGGTGTGGCGCCATCTTAGGGAACAAAGAACTGTGGTGTGGTTTAGACGAGTTCTTGTAAGATTAAGCTTTTTTTGTTTAACAACTTGTCAGATGGTGAGAACCGTACGAAAAGTGCAGATAGTTGTGATCAGTCCTGTCATCGTCACGTTCTACCTGCTGTGTGCGTGACTCACCTGTCTACTCAGTCTAAGCTTCTTTTCCTGTGAGTTTTCAGTTTTTCATTATCACATTCAGAAGATGAAGATGAATAATTTCCCAAGCATCTGTCGAGACCTGATTAACCGTTTATTTTTGTTGTGATTGACGTGTCGACTGCAGCTTTACGTATCACATAAAATATGTCAAACTATTGGTTTTTGTCTAGTTTAGTTCAGAGTATATCCATGAAAACAGGATCTTCAGTATGTGATGCTCTCACTGACATGTTCTGCAATAGTTGGTTGGTTGTATAACAGCAGTCGAGCAAATCACAAAAGCTCTACAGACTTTTATTAATTGTGGCCATTTTAGTACCATTTTAGTATCGACAGCGTAGCATTGCTAACGATGTGTTTCCATTATCCCTGTGCGATTGGTCTTCGTTAATCATACATCTGTTTGCCAAAGCTTAACATCATGCACAATCAGTCACATGATACTGTATGTGAGGGAAAAGTGTGTGTGTGTGAGTGTGTCACTAGGTGTAAAAATAGGAATGCCTACCTTTGGACTGATGTAGGTGTGGTGCTGTACTTACAGACGATAAATGTGCCCGAGTGTGTTTGTGAAACTCCACCCAACATGTGTCAGTTGTGCACTTGTTTTCCTTTCATGATTCAATCAACCTGTCGTTACGCACGGCTTATAGTCAGACTGTGTATCAAATGCTCCTTCTTCAGTTATTGTTGCCAAAAAAACATGTTGGTTAAAAAGTATGATCACCTTGGATAGAATCACACTTATCAAGATGAAAGGATAAATGGATAAAATGGCTTTGTTCGACTTGGAACAAATATCAAATACACTTAAAATCAAAGGTCGGTTGAGTTTGTTTTGTGTGTTAGTAGGGTTAGGGTTTATAGGGTTGGTGAAGTAAAAGTAAATATTACAGCAGTTGTAGTTGAGGGTAAACTGTGAGATCTGCTTCTGACTCATTCATGTTAATGCTCTAATTGCTAATGGAACATTCTGAGGTAAATATATTATAAAGGTCAGGGGAAAAAAACAGGTGCATTCAGCATATAGGTATAATAACATGGTGCATTAGAATGTATCAGAAGAAAACAAATGCCTGGGTATAGCCACCACTGAAGAAGGGAGGAGAGCTTATTTTGCTCAGGAGCTTAAACTTTACCACTTCAGGACAGACTTTAGGATTTCTATTAGACAGTGTGAAGATTTCAGGAATGTCCTGTTTGATTGTAAACAGTCTCACGTGTGCGCAGTTGCTTATTTGTGTATTTTTAATCTCATGTCAACAACTCACATTCTGATTGGTTTGGTGCAACTTAGACTCCTGTGATTGGAGAGAATTAGTGCTCTTCTTCCTGCTTTGCTGCTGTTGGTTTACATTTTGCTGAAAAGGTAAACAAGCCTCATTACTCACCACTATATATTGATTGTAAATGACACATTTACTGTATGTTTGATATACTACTGTATCGGCTCTGTGTTTTAAAAAGCTATTTCTGCCATTGTTTCGCCAATGTAGCCATGTAGTTGTTGTTTGATGTCAGGCACGTTGTGTGGTCACAATCTGAACTTGTTGCCCCAGGGCACTTTAAGCTGGTTATTGCTACTGATTTCCTGTATTGATTTGATTCCATCCCTTTCACTTTCTTTCCCTCACCTCTCTTCTGTTTCCCATTTTTACTTTCACCCCAACCGGTCGAGGCAGATGTCCGCACATTTTTGAGCCTGGTTCTGTTCGAGATTTCTTCCTGTTAAAAGGAAGTATTTTTCTCACCACCGCTTGCTCATTGTGTGAACTGTTGGGTTTCCCTTCTCTCTCTGATATTTTAAAGGTTTTTGCCTTAATGTATGTTGTGATTTGGTGCCTTTTTATTTAATATAAACAGTGTAATGTCAATGTCATCATTGGTCTTGCAAGTTTTTAGCACACATGGCACACTTGTGTGTGTCTGTGTGTGTGTTAGTGTCATTCACATAACACTAAACTGTGAAAAATGGAGGACAGCCTTTGATGTGCACTTGCATAATCCATGGCAATGGACTGGAATGCTTCATTTCAGCCACACATTCGCTTTCCTTACCCTGTCTTACTGTCAGAGTAAAGGAAATCTGTCAGATACTGAATCTGAGTTCTTGCTCCTTGTTCTTCATCAGCAGGATAGTGTCTATGAATTCAGTTTCCTTGTTGCCTTATATGTAATCACCCAAAAATGTTTGTGTTTTTTTGCTGCTAGGTAATGAGCTCACATCTTGAGGGCAAAAAGAAAAGAATATTTCTAATTTCCATGTCACAATCAAAGGAAAAGAATAATTTTACTTGAATTTTTAATCATCACTACTGTCTTTTTTCTTCCTTTGTAAATGATACTGGTTTATTGATGGATTTGCTCCTGGTGCATGGTGAGTTCAATCAAAGGATGCAATGTGACCCATCCATAAACAAGAGAAAATACACAATTATACCTTTTCTATATCCAGTCATTATCTCGGAGCCTACAGTTCAAGGGGAGCAGATATCCACTCATGTGTCTCAGAGGGGCAGCACAAACCAATAATCAGTTTATATCATAAAGACTTTGGTGGTTCAGGGGACTCCTTTAATAGTAGGAGATGAGAAAGTCTCCTCCAATCGGCCCAATTAGTGTCTGTGCTATTAATTAGTAAAAATCAAAGCGAGTCGTGAACTGATCTGTGTGCTGTATGATGTTTGTCTGCTGTGCTCTCAGATGGTTTCCTGTCTAGATCTAGTTTATAAAAATATGTTTTCCTGTTTCTGTTTCCTCTTTAGCAACAAACCAGAGGAACATGTTTACCTCTCTGTTTCTGTGGTAACAAAGAGGAGCATGCACATCCAGGCCCGGAGTTAACCTCAGCTTTCATCCCCTCTGAACTACACTACCCTCAATTCCCGTGAACTGACGACCAAATCTGAAGTTAAGATCAGTTAATCAAGGACACCCCGAGGAACGTCAACTACAACGCTTCTGCTAAGAGGACCAATATGGCCAACAACACAGCAGACCACCCTCAGGGGAATTCGGTTGCTGAGGGCAACCATGACGGGGACTTTGGGGTGACCATGACGGATCTCAGAGGTCTGATGGAACTGCGGAGCGCTGAGGCAGTCGGCAAGATACGGGACGATTTTGGAGATGTGCAGAGTATCTGCCGCCGCCTGAAAACATCACCTATAGAGGGTAAGATGCACCCAACACAACAATCCAGACGCAAGCATTCTGTTAAATTGATAATTAAGATAACTAGAGGAAAAACTCATTTGGACCAACTAGTGTGCTGTTTTAACACTACAAGTTCACTTGTTTAGATGTCCAAATCCACATATTATGCCTGCTGTCTTCATATGTAGATCTGTCTGCCCCATTGAAGACTTACAGTACTTAAAGCTGTTTTGTCACTGTTGACTGTTATCCTAGACTGTATTTATTTTAGACTGCATTCTTCTTGTTTAAAAAATGGGATGTATTCTTCTGGTTGCAAACTCCTGTGAAGAACTGAGATTTGTGATTTGACTGGAGCGATGTCAGGTTTTGAAAGTGGAAGTTCACTGGCATCACCTGCAACCAGTGTCTTATTGGATGCTACTAGCTGTCACACAGTGTCCACTCAAATGTGTTGTGCTTTATCTTCTGTTTTAGTAATAAGTTTTTGCAGCCAGCAGAGCCACCCCCTGGTGGCCATCTGCCCCTTCTGTGCTACTTTTTAGGCTTCAAACTGGAAGGCTACACCCAGTGAAACGTAGAGTTTATGACTATAATTCAGCAGCATTATCATGTTGTTACCTGAGTGTCAGAGAGTTGTCAAAAGCAAAGACACAGTTAAGACAGGTCAAGGTTTTTACCACAAGCATAGCCTCTGATAGCCCAACTGAATGTTTAATTATTATCTAATCATATTCATCTGGGCCCAGTTGCCAAATGTTCCCCAGCCTGGCACATGTCTACTGCCCCATTGGATTAGGAACCACTGTTTATTATGAAACATCCTTTAATCAAAATTTTAATCAGCACTGAAACAGATTATTTAAAGCATCAGTCAGGAAGCTGCAGATTCAAGTCTCACTCACACATTTGCAATGCTGATTTACATGCACAAGAATCAACCAGTCAAAGCTGGCAACTGTGCCGGAGCCCACAGACCCACATGTGCTCCTGAATTCACTGAGTGAGTTAGTTCAATTGATTGTTTACGCCCCTACACTTACTGTAATATCGACCTATGGTGCTGCATAACAATGACATTCTCTCATCACTTTACCTTGCATAATAAAAATCTTATTTTAGCGAACCTTTGCCCTGTGCATCCAATAGTTTTTTTTTAACTGCGTCACTGTGCAGAGGACAATTTGAGAACAGCATGGTTGACTCTTCCCTTGACTCATAAAGATCTAAATGTGAACCGAACTGTCAAAGACATAGAGGAGAGTGATGGAAAATAGCAGGGCAGCTCATGACACTGTATCCGTTTCTAACACTGTGACATTGACAGCTCTGCGAATGCTGAACTACTTCTGAACTGCACCAGAGCCTGTTTACAGCTACTGTACATTCAATGTGGTCAACAACACTGAAATGAGGAGAGACACCTCACAGTATGTTGGAGTTATTTTCCCTTCCCATAATGCAACAGGACTGTCAACAGATCTGTGTTTTCACATTTTAGATGTCAATCGGGTTGAGACCTCCCACGGAGGAAGTCTTTATTTGAGTTCAGTGTGGGCCGGGTGCTCTGCAAGTGACTGTTTTATAACTGGGGAAGGCCAAAAAAAGATATAAGTATAGTATAAAGACACAGATTGATGACAAAATTGGCAAGTCAGAGTAGATATGAGATTTTAACACCATTTAAGAGGTGACAGTATGTGAAACAGCCAAGTCATGCAGAGACAACTTTTCTGCTTGATGCACTTCTTCATTTGTGGTGTTTGGTGAAATATGATTGGCAGAGATTTCAGTCAGTGCTTTACATGAGGCGGGAAAATGGCCGACAAGCTGTGGTTTGTTATTTCTCTCTCTCTCTCTGTGTCTCATCGTTTGATCGCTGTGTGTGTGTGTGTGTGTGTGTGCTTATGCATGTGTATTTGCAGCCATCGGTCCATTCCAGGATTGAAATTAGTTCCAGCCCGTTCCCCTAATGGCTACATAGATCATTGCTCTGTTCCATTTAGTAATCAGATGACAGCTGTAGTTGTGTCCTCCACACAAGAAATTACTCACATTAATGAAGAAAGTGTAATTATATTTTCGCTGCAATGAGAGGGGGAAGGAACGAGAAATGGGGGAAACCTAAATGCAAGATTGAGGGCAAATATGGGGCGTTTAACTCGGGTGTCAATCCTTTTTGAGCGCAGATACTTATTGCTTCCTGCTATTTCTTATCAGTAATGTAGTGTTAGACAACAACATCATTATTTCCGATTACTCCATTCCTGCTTCTAATTACATTCATTGTAATGTTTGGGTCAGCAGAGACCTTGACTCTGACTTTCATGCTGGATTTAATGTAATGTCAGCCGTCTTTACTTTGTCTTAAAACAAACTACAAACTACTACAAAAATATGTAGTATTCTTAAAGTAACGTAAACACACCAGCAGTTAGAGGTATGCATCAAATGTCAAAAGCACTAGATAATAAATATTTTAAATCAAAGTCACAGTTGATATTGCACCTATGTAGTGACAAATTTATTGTTGAATCGTTTATCAGTTATCAAACGTTTAATCAGTTTATGATTTTACCAATACATTGCAGTAGTGACAAGACCGGATCCAGCGTTTTGTTAGAAATCATATTCATCTGACACTGCGGGTGTCAAATGTCAATAAAAGGCAACCACGGAAAATGATCCATACTTATGGGAAAAATCCAACTATTCTAATTTCATAACTATAGATCAGGACTGTGTCCCTGTAGCATCAATAGGCAGCAATGGTGCTGAAGTGAAACTGTGCTTTACTCTCTGTTTTATAAAATGTATACAAACCCCACCCCCTTGATACATTTAAAGAAAAATGAATGTGAAAGATTCAAATGTATCAAACATTTGTCCGGTACATTTTAATATCTTTCAACTCCTCTCAACTTCTCTCGTGTTTCCCACAGTTGTTGTTCTGCCGGAGCCAAATCCTGAGGCACTCCATCTGTTGTAACTGATAGATTGTCATCCCTATTTGTGTCTTTCTCTAAACAAATTATTTCGATACTAATAGTTGTGTCTTTTTAAATAAACTGACCTTCTCCACAATCCTTAATACTAAGTATTCATCAATTTTACACGTATATGATCACAATTTTCTACAAAATTAGCACGAGAGAAAGGGACACTGTCTGTGACGGGTTTGAATCCATTTTTTTATTTGAAGGCAGTAAACCAAATCGTCTTGGCTGCTCACCTGAGTGGTGACAGAATACGCTGCTGTTCATTACTGTTTTACTAAAATAGATTTAGATTATTTTTATGTTCAAATGTGTTTGTTTGTGAAGTGCTTTGTAACCCAGGTCCCAGGAAAATTCACTTACATTTTCTAAAGTGATGAGAAGGACAATCAATGACCTCCAGCAAGTCAACAGAGTCGGTCATCAATACACATTAACCATCGGGATACACAGCTGAGCCTTGTTTGTGTGATTGACTGTGTGTGTGTGTGTTTGGTCAGTCTGTTGACAATGACAACCTTCTCTGCATCCCATCAGAGGTTGATTTTTTTTTTTGCGGACCGAAAATAAATGTCAGTGAGGATGAAACATCTCATTATCACAGCCAGAGCAGCGAAATTATAAACAAACAAAGTTAAATCTAACCGTGTGAAGTCGCTCTTATCGAGATAATCAGGTTAGCTTACTCTTACAACCGAGCACTCTGAGCAATAAGATGCCTGGTAAAGAACCTGGAGGCAGAATAAGACTTGAGTTGATGATACAGACGCAGTATTTACTGAGTCTCAACCTTAACCTTAACTTAAATTACCCATAACATGAATGTGTAAACAGTTTAAGTTATCTACAGCAAACGCACTCAATAGTAGTGTAAGGCAGTTATGTAAGTGTTCGTGGGTTCAGAGGTTTCTCAGCCTGCTGTCGTGTCAGACCATTTTGAGCTCTGTTGTGTGAGAAGTCAATGACCAATCTGAGATTCAACCCGAGTTGCGTGACCCAGTCATATACTGTAATGAACACACACACACACACACAGAAAGAGAGCCTTAGGTCATCCATGTCTGTATCAGATGAAGCAGAAAGCTCCTTGAAGGGATCGTGCAAAGTCTTTCTTGTTCGTTTGGTGTGAGCTTTTTCATCCTCGCATGTCTTTTATAACAAGGGAAAGAAACTATTATTTTCTGTGCATCTTGCCCTCTGAAATTCTGCGTTCAGACTTGGAAATATACACATCTAAAATGTACCATATCAAATTTAATGGAGTAAAGATTATGAACCAGATATGATTTACGAGGCTCAGTCATTGCATCATTTTGCTGCTGCAGAGAATGTGAGTGTCCATTTGTAGCCTGTAAATTATTCTCCTCTGTTCATCAGATTTTACTCTCTTTTCCTAAAAACCCAATAAAATCATCTTGCATTCTAAAAAATAAATCTAAGACAGGGGTCTTAAACTCAAATGACCTTGGGGCCACTGGGTGTCTAGTCTGGTCAGGAGGGGGCTGGTCAAAGGAAAAGTAATGTGCTTTTTTTGGGAAAAACCAACTGTTCAGTAGGGATGGGCGTTATGAGTTTAAAATGATGTAACAATATGATATTGCAATAACAATATGTGTGACATTGTTTTGTCTTTTAATTTATTTTATTCCTTTTTAATATGTATTTTTGCTTTGAGTTGAGCGAGTTTAAGATCAAAGATGTTCTGACAACAGCAGAGTTACAGTAGTAGCTAAATATGGGCAGATGATTTTTAATATCCTGTTTAGAGAACATGATTCTATTTTCTATGCCACTACATATGCTGTCTTCATCTTGCATTCATGTGGGTGCATGTGTGGCGTCACTGCACAGGCAAAATTGAGGGAAAAGGAAGTGTGTGTGACTGCAGATAAGGCTACAAACATGGAGAACTCACATCACGCAAAGGAATATTTTGATTAAGTAGTGGAAATTACGTTTGGTTATTTCCTCAAAAAAAAAGTTCTGAGATTGTGGATGTACTTTAATTTTGGCCGTTGATGTATATTTTACTCAGTTTGGGCCCCTTAGTTTTTTTTACTTGTACATTTGGATCACAGAGCTAAGCATCTGTTTTGTTTTGTGATCTTTGAAATAAAATCATTCCATTTTATAGCACTTCAAAATCCTCAAAGACTCCCCTAACCATCTGGATGACAATTTTAAGCTCACTCACAGGCATAAGGCACATGCTGAGGCTATATGTATGCAGCGTTGCCATATGTGACTGCATGCTGTTAAGCCACATGTGTTCATGCAGTTGTAGACACAGTGAAAGAGCTTTTGTCCAGGAAAATTAAAGATGGCCCAACCACAGTGTGTCTACATGTAATTTGTCCACAGCTTAAATCACACTGACACAGTACAGGGTAGTTTTTTTATGCAAATATTTGTGTTTGTTTGTTTGGAGTCTTTGCCGTTCAACAGATCATAGACACTTCAGTAGAGCCAGATGTAACCGGAATGCTTGTCACTTTACAGTGTGTTCATAAAAGGGGGAGGACCAACTCGAAGAACAGCTTCTGTGGGGTTACCGTGGCAACTGTGCACATGGACATACGTCACATACGGTTAATAAAAAAGACAGCTTCCACTTCTTTTATTTGAGAGAAAATGTCAGAAGACTTTGCTTTGGCTTGTGATCATAAACGGGATGAAGGCAATTTATAAAGGTTTAGAATAATGTTCAGTCCAGTGTGTAACATACATAATATGAAATTATTTTACTTTGCCAGAAGTGTGTGTGTGTGTGTGTGTGTGTGTGTGTGTGTGTGTGTGTGTGAACATGTGTCAACAGTTGGGTGTCTTGAAGCGTGACCCAGTCTCACGTCTTTCTGTGTGGATCAGGGACTGTTAATTCAGCTGTTGGATAGCAGTGAAGAAATAAATCACTGCAGGAAGATGATAGATAAAATGGAGGCAATGTCGGAGCTGGTGGGTGACCAGCAGTGATAATAAAGGACACAGTTGTAGTGTCATTTAAAACGTACATCAATGCATGCTGCTGTCAGCAGGAAAATGAATGGAAAGGAATATTATGTCTGGTGAAAGATGAAGTGTGTTGGCTGATGAGGCTCTGAATTGGAAGAGACCTGTGTTTTTGGAGCATTAGAGTCAATTTCTGCTGAAACCAGAAATTCTTAAACATCTGTGACAGGCATTTGTGCTGCTCTGCTGTTATAGAAACATCATTTCCATGGGGACCAACACAATAATGCCAGGCATCAGATGAAACCCACCGTCACTATCACACCCAAAAAAGAAAAAAGAAAAAAAGGTGTTGATCAAGTAGCCATTCTGTTTTCTTTATTTTAGTCACCGAGGAGCTTTCAGCATCAGTCACTGACGTCTAAATGATCAAACCAAATTTTGAAATAAGCCACAGTGTGATGACACCTGGCTGACGATGATTTTGTTAAGCAGTGTATTTTTAAATCACTGTTTATGTACCAGCTTATTATGAAGCTGCTTTAAGAAATGATGTAAAGATACATATACAGTCAGTCAAATATTTAGAATTATGTTCAAGCTGAAAGAAACAACATTTTGGCTTAATGTCATTATGATGGTAAAACTAATTGCACAGTGTAAAAGCTGCTATAATGGTATATTTCCCCTTTACACTAAATGATGTAAATAAACACAAGCAATTGTTTTTCACCTGGCCTAATGCCAAAGTCCTAAAATGTCTCCATTTCTAATACCTTTTATAATCCTTGTTTTTACCACGTTATTCTTTTGCCTACTGGGACACAGTTATTGTAGGAAAATACTGGTGTGATCTACAGCCCACTGGCTTTTTCCCCCTGCTGCTTCCTCCCTTCTAAAGTTAATAATGTCACATCACCTCATCTCCTATCACTTTGCCTCCACTCAACTCATCATAAATGAAAACCATGAGAGGCCAATGCACTGGATACCCTTCCCACACTCCATATACTCAAATTAATGACATCATTCCTTTTACCATTCCTCCTACCATGCAATTATAAATTATTCTCAATCTACGTGTGTAGGTTTGTTTCTGTAGCTCTGTAGGGTGCAGAAATGCTTATTTGTGACTTCTTCATGAAATCATTGTATACTGTTGTATAATAGGGATCATCATATGTTTTACCTTGTCTTTCAAGCCCCATTATTTGGAAAACATCTTATAAAATTAGTTTTCTTCAGGCACGTTCCTTGACCTTGACCTTGACCTTGAATCTTTTACTGTCCAGTTTAAAACGTCAACGGTTTCCCATGTTTACAACTGCTACCCTCATGAACCCAAATTTGTGAAAATGCTTCTGGGTCACTGTGGTTGTGTCCTTGTGTGGAAAAGCAGAACCATGTCATGTTCTTTTACCGTTAAAGCTTTTTATATATCACTAGTAGTGAGGAAATGAATCTGTTTATGTGCAGTTGCTAACTGCTCTACTCATAGATCATAATACTCAAAATAGCAGCACAAACTATGAAGTATTTTTACCAGATTACTGCATCCAAAGAAAAGAGAGACAGGTGGAAAATTGTCATGAGAATTCTGTCTGGAGAGACTAATCAAAAGAAATGAAATAAAACACCATTATTAAAACCTATATAGACAGAAACGTGTCTGGCTTCCTGCTGATGCTGACTTGCAGAGTCTTCCTCTGTTAAAAATGGCAGTGCAGTCTGTTGAAATTCAGATCATGTTCCACTGCACATCTCCCAACTCCACCAAGAGTCCACAGCAGCCATGTTTCTGCCCACACGGCCATGCAGAGGAACTCACAGATTCTCAGGTTTTGCTGAACATTACCATTATTTTTTGAAGGGAAAAAAAAGCCAGATTGTTCAAACAAGTCTTCTCCAAAGGAGATCCTGTGATGAGCTCAGAAATTGATCAGAAGCACTTAGTTAATTAAAAAAAGACCTATAAATAAACAAAAGTATTATTAAAATTCAAAAGCAAAGGACGCTAAAATAGTAACCCCTCTGTTTTAGTCCATTTTAAGCATTTGTGATGACTGAGAACTCTTTCCGTCTGTCTTCATATGGAGAATGAATGAATGAATGAATGATGGTTAGATGTGAGTCACTGCCGGAAAATGACTGTCATGGCTCTGGAATCACTAACCCAGATGTTGTTTGGTCTTCAGTAAGCAGAGCTGCATTCTAAGAGAACTTTCTGCACAAGGACAGAAAGGAAACATCAAACTCATCAATCACACTTCAACCAAACTTATCAATTAGTCTGAGGCATCTTAGTGATATATAAAGTCCTTCACTACAGTGCACATCATTTTTTTTTTATTCATATCTCCTTTTCCCATTTTTATTTGCTTTTTTATTGTTGGATTATAGGACATTTACCAATGATTATTGCTGTTTACATCATTACATATTTTAGATTTTTGTTGGCAATTGTCTCTAGCTTCCTGTGAACCAGCGGATCTGGATCGCATCAGACTGATTTAGTGGTGTTGTACTGACATGGAGCTATTTGGCTTTCACAGAGCAGCAGATTGTTTGTACAGCAGGGGAGGGTTCAAATCAGCTCAGGCTGCCATGGATTCATGATTACCACTGACACATGCACACACCCATTGTCCTCATCCTTGGGCGGAGACCCACACAAGGGGCCACAGGATAAACTGGAAGGGTTGCAAGGTGACTGACAGGAAGCCAAAGTACTATATTATTTACTGTCTAATACTGATGTAGTAGTTAGTGCAGCAGGCCTCTAAAAATCCTCTTTGATTAAGGTGATTACAGACTGATATTTATTAAATGGCGTTGTAGTTCATAAATAATTTCTAGCTTCACGTGAAAGTACGATTTTTTTCATGTGTCTCCCAACAAAGAGGAGGAAAGACAAAGACAAAACTGAATACTTTCTTTGGATGGTACAAATCCGTTTGGATAAACCATCAAAGAAAAGAAAAATGGTAACTAGAAACACTCCGTTGCATCTCCTGCCCTCTCTCACTGTGTTTGTCGGCGCACACCTGTGTGCAAAGCTAAATATGTTCACTAAAGAGTGAACACAGGAGTTGACCTTTTAAGTAAGTGTGGAGACAGGAGTAGACTGCAAATTCAGTAACGGTGACATAAGGACAAATGAGTTGTGCTTCATGAGAGGAAGAAACAAAAGTATCATTAGTTCAAGCTCAGCATTAAGTCCCTGATGACTCTTTTTTGGGGGTTTGACTCTCACATGTTTTAATGCTGGTATTGTCCACATTCATTTTCAGTGATTTAACTTCAAAATTTAATCTCAAAAGACATTTTTCATGCAAGTGTTTTCGTTGGAGCTTTTATAGACAAATTCCGTGTTGTTGTCCTTGTTGATGTGAATATTGATTCCTTGTGTTTTTGTGTCTGCAGGTCTGTCAGGGAACCCTGTAGATCTTGAAAAACGTCATGCGACATTTGGACAAAATTTCATCCCCCCGAAGAAGGCTAAGACATTCTTGCAGCTGGTGTGGGAGGCTCTGCAAGATGTCACACTTATAATCCTGGAAATTGCTGCCATCATTTCACTGGGCCTGTCCTTCTACCATCCACCAGGGGGCGACAGTGAAGGTCAGTGCAGTTTTTTATTCGGAAAATTTTGTACTGTAGATATTAGGACACTGAAATCACATGCCATTTATAAGTTTTTTTCATTTGTGTGTAAGAAATTGGAAGTGTTAGACTTGGTGTTTCATATTTAAATGTATCCATATCGTACTAATTCTATGCAATATATGTATATAAAAAGAGTTTCTAAAACCAGTAGTTATTAGTCTAAGAGGATTAAATGTATTAAAAATGTAAACAAAAAAAACTAGCCAACTGAAGCAGTTTCAGTTTTAAAATATTTTCACTTGTAAATATGTGTATTCATGATGAAATAAACATGTCCTCTTCCTCTCACAGCATGTGGCCAGGTCGCAGGTGGTGTTGAGGATGAAGGCGAGTCCCAGGCTGGCTGGATCGAGGGTGCTGCTATCCTGTTCTCAGTCATCATTGTGGTCCTGGTGACAGCCTTCAATGATTGGTCAAAGGAAAAACAGTTCCGTGGGCTTCAGAGTCGCATCGAGCAGGAACAAAAGTTCACCGTCATCCGGAAAGGCCAGGTCATCCAGGTTCCTGTCGCTGAAATTGTGGTGGGAGACATCGCTCAGATCAAATACGGTATGAGGCCATAACCTTTAGTGTTAATAACTTTGTGACAGGTGTTAATACGCGCTCAGATATAGTCCATCTTTTTCATTTTCAAAAGTAGGTGGCGACCTCAACATTTCAGCTTTACGAGATATTATTGCAAAAATGATCTACCTTTAATAAGAACTTAACCCCACTGATATATAGTATAACGTCTGTCACATACTGCAATAATTGGCTCACTTTAAGCCAAAACAAAATTAGTGAAGTCACAGGGAACCAAACCCCTTCTTCTGGAGCTAATTTTTAAAAATGCCAAGAAATGGGCTGAGAGCTGAGTGAGGGCCTCCCAAATATATAAAACTGGGAGTAAGGGTCAATGAGCCCCTGCTGAGTTTGTACCAATGAATCAAGCATGGTCCAAGAAAGCCAATAGCAAAATTTGAACACAGTAGCTGGTGTTTGAGGAGGGAGGCAGTAGATACACTGATTTTCATCACAGCATGTGTATATACACACATATATGTGTGTATATATATATATATATATGTATATATATATATATATATATGTATATATATATATATGTATGTATGTATGTATATATATATGTACTGTATGTATATATATATGTATATATGTATATATATATGTATATATGTATATATATATATGTATATATGTATGTATATATATATGTATGTATATACATACATACATACATATATACATACATATATATACATATATATGTATGTGTATATATGTATATATGTATGTGTATATATATATGTATATATGTATGTGTATATATATATATGTATGTGTATATATATATATATATACATGTATGTATGTATGTATATGTATATATATATATATATATATATATCCCTCTCAGAGAATGTTCAGTCTGTGTTAAACCTTCAGCTGCTTACTCTTATGCTTTAGATAGCAACTACTGTGAATCTATCATAAACATTTAGTGTCTTCTTTTAATGGCTGATGCTGATGCTGATTTTTAGAAATCAGAGCAGAAAATGTCAGATAATTATGCCCATATATTTAGCTCATTATCTTTTTTCCTACATCTGATGCAATATAGCTGTTTAATGACAACAAATTATGCAAAGCTATGCAACGTTAATGGTCTCCAATCTACATTTTATGTCTACACTGCGGTGCAATTATGTACGTTATTTCCAATAGAAAATAATGTATAAACTAAATATTAAATGCATGAAACTGGTCATCAAAACAAAAACATTTTGGAATGAAAATTATTAAGTTTTAATGACCTTGCAATATTTAAGTTTATGAGGACTAAAATACTTAATTTGTAACAAAAATTGGCTGATTAATAAAATAACGATGATTAGAAATGGCAAATATGAAAATCAGAGAGGAGCTACTGTCAAATCCATATATCCATGAATCCAAATATCATACAGTATATTTGAAAATATATGATATTATATACCAATATAAGTTAAATTCTTCAGCAACAAATGGTAGGGCCATTTCAATATCGGGTCATGGTTTGTGAGAATTGTAATCATAATGTTCTAATGATGAGAAGGGAAGGAAGGAGAGTTTGAAATGTCATTGCATGCTACCATAGAGGCTACAGCTGATTGAAATTGTCGAAAAAAATAAAAAATTGTGTAGTTGGTATGTGTTTGTGCATCACTATTAACACCAGCCATGAATAACACACTCTGACTTCTAACCTCTGCACTTACAGGAGACCTGCTGCCTACTGATGGGATCCTGATCCAAGGAAATGACCTGAAGATTGATGAAAGCTCTCTGACTGGAGAATCCGACCATGTCCGAAAGTCTTTGGAGAAAGACCCTATGCTACTGTCAGGTGTGTGCCTGTTTACAATAACATGACAACTTTTCAAAATTGGAATTATATGATACTCAACATCACCAATAAATAACGTGCTGTAGATTGACAAGAACAACAAGAATAAATTGTTATCAATGTCTGAAATGACATACTAACACTGTCTGTTTATTATTTAATGCTGCTGCAGAACAAAATTGGGCATGGAATCATAAATGGTTCACACTAACCTAAAGTAAAAAGAAAGTGACCCAGCTTTAGTTATTACTCACTGCTTTTTAAATCTTTCCCCAGGAACACACGTGATGGAGGGATCGGGCAGGATGGTGGTGTCCGCCGTTGGCCTCAATTCTCAAACCGGCATCATTTTTACCCTCTTGGGCGCCAGTGAGCACGATGAAGAAAAGAAGGTCAAGAAAAGTAAGACTTGAGGCAAAGCCAGTGATATACGTCTGAAAAAAAACAACTTATGTTTGAGTTTTAAAGGTCATACGAGAACAGTAATTGTGTGAACTGCTGCAAGGGAAGAAGATTATCACGGTGTTGGCTTCTGAATTTTTTTACTCTACTGTTTGAATGGTGTAGATGGGAGATTTTTCGCGTGGTGTTTTGAAGTAGCTGCCTTTGTCAGCAGGTAGACGTCCAGTCTGGGCTGATAACAGCAGAGCTTCTTCAGGGGACTAACTGTAGAATTGAGAACTTTGTTCAGCTTCAGTCTTTAAAGTGAAAGCATTTTACTGAATAAATGAGCCCACAGATGAGGTGAACTGTCATGAGGATGTTATTTTTCCAATTTATCTGCTAAACAACAGCCAAACACAGCAGATGTGAAGGATCTATTAGTGTCTGAATTTCTCCAATGTAGCTGCACACATTAATGTCCTTGGCTAATCAGCTTACTTCATACAATTTGAACCAAAGCTGTGTCTGAAAGAGTTGGGGTCCAATATTTTATTTTTGTGATACTGCAGTGCATAAACATTTTACCCCTTTAATTTCATGTCTCCTATATTATCAGGTTTGTCAATCAGTCTATATAAATTTAAAAATACTCTGGAGAGTAAATGCTATTTAAGTAGAGTAAAACAGAAATCATTTATATTTGTTGTTTAAAATGTGGTTTTGGTTCTCAGCCAGCCAAAGCTTCAGTAGTGTTTCCAAAGAAATCTGGTCTTATCATGGTCTCATCTATTTGTGTGAGTTAATGGCCTTTATACTGAGGTATTGATTTGACAGTCCTATAATGTTGGTTAAAAAAATGAAACTTGCCCTCCCCTTTTAACATGAACTTGCTTGTAAGGGGAATCCTTCAAAGGTCAAAGTCCAGATGACCCTCGTACTATTACAGAGCTTGAGAGTTTGATGTAAACCAACAGGCTTCTGCAGTCGGTCTCTATTGCTTTTGATTTGCTCGTGATCATGCTAACCCCCTTTTACTCATGTCATTTTCTTTAGTTTGTTTTTGTCTGATCATTTGTTGTTGGGTTTTTTTCACTAAAGTTTTAGTTTGTCAGGCATTCATCGTGAACTGGCTGAATGTACCAGCTTAGTGGAGAGAGACGCTCAGGTTTCTGTCACAGGTTTTAATAAACAGTCATTCCTAATGAGTAAAACCACAAGGCACAGTTTCATACTTAACTGAATTAGGTTGCTGCTGCATTTAATTTCTCATTGACATAATATGTTCCCTAGCTCAATAACCACAGTTTTATATACAAATTATTTTGTGCCATAATCCTTATATCGTGCCAGAACCCACATAAAGCACTTTGAAGAAGTGAGAACTGGACAAAATGGCCCCCAGATTGCACCCATTTTCCAACATTGTACTCATTTTCTGAAAAAGTGTCCACACCCACTGAATATGAAACTTTAATTTGCTCTCAAAGATAGAAATACAACAACACGCACAAGCACCTTTGTGTTCTTGTAGCAGCAGATACACAGCAGATTTTACAGTCACACATGGCTGCATCAACCCACTGCACTCACAGGCACACACATTCATGCATTCATTCATTGACAGTCACACCCATTGGTTATCTCACAGCATTCAGTATGTGCAAAGTCACAGGCACACACACACACACACACACGCACATTTGCAGCAGTTCGATCTCATCACTCACAAAGCACTAGCTGAATTTTAAAGAGCCCCCTCTCTCTCCCTCTCCCCCCCCTCTCTCTGGGTTTGACCTTGCCAAACCTTCTTTCGCAAATAAAGTAGACAGCTCTATAATAGGAAGTCAGTGTCACGAGGAAGGAAGACTCAACTGAACTGCCACGCACACATGCATGTGCATGCACATTTGACTAGTTTGTGGTCAGAAAGTGTTAAAAACAACTGATAGTGATCAGAGCCAATCTGCTTCTTATTTGAGAGAAGATTTCCATCCTTTATTTAAACAATAAGTGTTTTACCTGTAAAGCTGGAAGGATAATTGTTAAGTTGACCAGTCATCAGCCTCCTTCCACATCATTGTAGGTCAAGTCGAATAAAGTCTGTCTTTATTAGAAATTCATTAGCAGGAAATGAAATGAGAGGAGTGGAACAGCATTCAGATGAATCAGCGACTACACAAAACAAAGCAATATACTGTAGAATGTAGTACTGAGTTATGGCAAATGGAAATATATCCAGACAGTTTAGCCTCAGGCAGTAAGTTATAGTAAAGTTTATACACACAAATTTGTTGTATCAATGAAATAATCCAGAGCGTGTGTATCTGTGTGTGATGTATTACAGTTTTACGTTCTGTTCAAATTGCACGCTGCACATTGTTCATTTTTACTACTGAAAAAAATGGATTAGCTCACATGGTGGCCAGTGGTTCTCTGCAGCAGGGAGTCATGTGTCTCTCTCCTCTGATTGGTCCATTCATGCCCACAGCACACACACACATGGCGCACACACACGTGTGGGTTTCTTTTAGTTTGAGCCTTTATGTTTTCCCTTAGTTTAAGTTGATCTTATTTTTCCTTTGAACCATCTTATCAGCATTCCGCCCTCTCTCTCTGTCCGAACAGGTAAAAAACAAGGACCCCCCGAAAATCGCAACAAAGGTAACCCCTCCATTCATCCATCTGTCCCTCTCTGTCCCTCCATCCTTCTATTAATCACCACCTCCTCACCCTCCACCCAGCGGCAGGAGGGCAGTCTATAGTCCATATCTTTCTCTCTCTCTCTCTCTCTCTCTCTCTCTCTCTCTCTGGTGTAAAAAGGGGGACGTTCTCTCGCCTTGCTTTACCTGTCAAAGGGTGCAACTCTCAACTGTCAAGTCTTCGACAGCCAATCGGCATCCACAGTCGTCATGGGCGACTTTGGGTTTATATTTCTGTCTCAGCTCTGAATCCAGGATGGGACATTTTAAACACAGACAGTAAATGTTGTTTTGTAAAGAAACAGTCAATCAAAATCAAAGAGCAATTTAGTTTTATTTAGAGAAAAACATGTTTTGAGATGTATGTCATGATGAATCGTGCTTTTTGTTATGTTCGTAACCACATGCAATAACACCCTTAACCTTAATTAGCTGCCTGAGTTAATTAGCTAACCTTGAAGTGAAAAGCTGCACAGCCAAGTCTCTGAACTCAGTCATGTAATTCCATTTAGAGGGAATTTGTCTTGATTTATACACTAAATATTTAAGTGAGTGAGAGATGTAAGTGATAAAGGGCAAGTTAGTAAAGTTGCTGCTAACTGTATATCTAGATCGATACCAACACCAACAGCTGGGTTGTAAACTAATTAAATGCATATCAAGTTTAAAATAGAATTTCATAAACTCTTCAACAAACCCAATTTGTTACTAAAACTGACTATAAACTTCTCAGGTTGTGTGGATTATGACAAACAAACAAATCTATTTACTGAACCTGAAGTATATATCATTTCCAAAATGTATTGAGTGATAATTCAGTGCCTGCAAAAATGTCTCTGTCCTCAAAATGTCCCATTTCATACTAAGAATCTGAGACACATATATAAGTCCATCAGTGCTGACTCACTCTACATACAGGAATGACGTCCAAGGTGCCTTTAACATTTGACGTGTGTTTGTGCGTGCATATGTGTTTGTGTGTGTGTGAGAGAGATGATATCGTTGCTCCAGACTTGACCAGTCAACCGTCCTCCATGTCCCGTGTGAGCCAACGCACCAACACATGTCCACGTACACACACACACACAGAGCTCCCAACCTCCCATGGTTCGAGCATCTGCTGCAGGCAGAATGCTTCTTGATGCACACAGACAGAGATGATGCACAGATGGATCTGCGGTCACTGATGACCTCCACTAAAAACACATCAAGAAGAAAACACCTCGAGTCATATCGCTTACTTGCTTCAGACCCCAATGAGAATCTTCACCAACTCTGCAGTTCTGCTGAACTTTGTAGCCTCCTTCAGCTCCTAGTTTTGTCTTCTTACCTGTGTCAATTCAGTTTCCAGCAGCATCAGTTGGCTATTTTCATACTCCAAAGAGATACTGCTTCTTTGTTTATGCTGGATGTGGTAGAATGCTGCTGTTTGTACTTAATAATGTATCAGAGCTGTCCTTCGGTTGGCAATGAATACACACCGAAAGATTTCTGAAAGCATTTTTCAAATGTTGTCACTTAAAACCTGACAATGTTTCTCTCTTTCAAAGCTTGCATCACAGTAAGATCTCATCATACTTTTTTTAGAGTTAGAGTAACTATAAAGTTTTGATTACAACTTTAAAATGAAGATTGAGAGTTGCCTGAAATATGATTTCAACAATTGATCACTTATCGCAATAGCAAACACAATAATTTGCTTTTTAATACCGATTTTCTGACTAAAAGTTTCAGTTCCGGTCCTTTCAGCTTTAATTTGTAACATCTATGAAGAAAGTTCTACTGAATGTAACTGTAATTGCAGCAAAGTAAAAGCAACTGGAAATAATTAGCACATTTAAATGCTTTCATGTTTGTAATGACATGTTGCTGTTGTACTGGTGGAAATACTGCAATAAATGTTTTCCTAATATTCTTATTGGATTTTAGAGGTCCCTATGCCCTTGAATCCGCTCTAAGATTTTATTGACTCATCTGGCTCTCAGGGGAGTCTATATGGTTCTTTTGATGCCCCGCTTCAATCCAGCATAACACTCGATTGCATCAACTTAATAGCGACATCATCCTCTTCTTCAGAAACATCACTTTCAGCTTTCTCCTCGGTTAACTCTGTAGATAAAGGAGATGGCGGTGGCAAGAAGTCCTCCACAAAAGAGAGTAAGCCGTCATCCATGTTTAGCATGCAGTGCTGTAGCTGTAATGCCTATTCAGGGCTATATGCTACTATTAATGCCAATCAGTATGGCAACAAGACCCTCCCTTGCAGCTCGTTTTAACATGAAATATGTAAACATGTGGAGGCTGCCACCACTGCAAGAGCCATGTCATGAGCACTTTAGTGAAGCTAAACACATCCCAATCAGTCTAAACAAAAAAGGAAATCTGTCACATGGTTTAGTACATTTATTGTATATATATATATATTATATTAAATTTGCCTGTCTGTTGACAGAAGAGAAAAAGAAAGTAAACCTAACAATGCTGTGATTTTCTTTATTTTATTTTATTTAATTTTTTTGGCTGTCTTGGGGCTATGAGTGTGTGTGAGAGTTGCACCCTTGCAGTATTAGTGGGCTGTGGGCTGTCTGTTCTGATTGTGTATCCTTAGTTTCTTTTTTTTTTCTTTTTTGTTTCGCCTTTGATTCCTCTCATTTCTCTCACTGTTGCCTCCTTGCAGGGTGTTGCTCAGGACTTCATGTTGTCTTGTAATCACTGTTTGACTCTCTCCCTCTTCTCTGTTATTCTTCTGTCTTGCTGAAGTCTCCTGCAGCCTCCACAGCTCTGCAGCCTCCTCTACCTCCTCTTGTATCTCTCTGTCGTGGTTCTGCATCGCTGTTGTTTTTCGTTTTTTGGGGTGATCCTTTTGAGTTTGTCTTCTGTTTGTTGATTTGCTTACTTTTTTATTGTCAGACATCCTCTCCCCTCTGCCCACCATGCGTTCTCCCATGGTTCAGTGCTGCGCCTGTTAACAGTTCTGTGGTTGGTCAGTGGGTCTCAGTCCTGTTCATGTGAAGCTGTCTTGGTTAGTTCTATGTTGTGGCTTGTCTTCAGAGTGGACCATGTGCATAAAGCTCCACAGTTTCCTGGTTTGACAACAACTCGTGCACACATTCAGAATGTCTTAATGTCATGTTGAGGTTGTGATGTCCTGAAATCACTTCCCTTATAGCAAAGGTCAGTGTGGGGAGCTTCTTTATTATCAACCTGGTGACACTGACAGAGAAGGAGTTGTTTTGGTCGTAGTGTTTCTAAAACATCTCTAGTTTTGTGCTACAATTTTCAAATCTATCCAGGTCCCCACACTTAATGTGGATGTTTCATACAAATGATCACCAATGAGCTAGAAAACTTTTTTTACCAACTTGTTTTACAGTACCATGCAAAATTATCAGGGTGAAATTCTGTGATCTTTGGCATTTGGGTTGGAATGGTGTTACTGAAAGGTGGCCTTAGTCAACAGAATTTATGGTCAACAGAACTGTAAATGTCTTGTTTTAATTTGATTAATGCCACTGTCCATTAACAGGCACACATGAATGGACTTTGGTTGTAATCAACAGCCCAATTTGCTTTATCTGTGAGGTTGTATTCACAAAAGTGTGTCTTGAAAGTAAACAACGGGATACTGCAAAGACAAAAGTCACTGTCAACACTGTGGCATCACAGCACAAAAGGAGTCCATGACTAATATGAGAGGCAGTCAACTGTGTGTTATCACCAAGAGAAATGACATCATCCCATTACCAGTGATGATGTCACAACTAGAACCTGCTGCTATCTTTACAATGCATCAACTTTATTACCCCAGTCTCATTTAAAACACAGTTTTTCATGTTTCCATTAACACATTTAAACACCAGTTATCGATTTTTAAAAGAAAAAAACATTAATAAACTACAGCACGTAGCACATGACCAGAATTTTTACAGACGATACACAATTAGAGTCTTTCCCCTGTGGAGGAAGGCACAATGTCTCTACATGATTAGTCACGTCCAACTACATCTATGAGGGGAACAAGCTCCCTTAAATCACTTGAGAACACTCTGTTTGTACAACTCGTTCTTACACAAGGCTCAATCAGTGAACTCGCTTTAATACATTTTAACTCTCTGCTAAAGGACGTCCCAAAAGAGGTCTGAATGTCCCCATTTCCACTCCCAGACACTACATACTGTATTTCAACCCTCAGTTTCTTTTTTTTCTTTTTTTCCAAGTTGTTTTGCTTTTGGCTGCTTCGAGTGAACGTTTTATACAGCAGCAAACATGACTGGGTTTGATCAAGAAAGAATCTTCTTCAATGACCTTTTCCAAAATGAATGTCCCCCATTCCACTTGAATTTCAGGACAATTGGTTTTAGATTTTGAATAACCAGAGCAGAGTTTGATGTTTTCTTTTTATTTCAGTATTTTTGTACTGGTCATCCAGGAATCTAAAACTGCTTTATGTCCATGATCTGTTGGTATTGTTAGTTCCTAAAGTGTTATTGATATAATTGACAGTGTTTAGTACAAGTCAACAGATTTAGCTGATGTGTGTTGTTTGTGTATTAGTGTATATATTCAATGGCCCAAAGACATTCCCATTAATGTCAATAACCTAACAAGAACCTTGTGGGATTTCAAGACAATTGACAATCCAATTTCAGTCAGTGTTGTCAGCTCAGGTGTTCTCAAGGACAAACAGCACAATAAACCGCAGAGTAGTGTCTGTGTCAGAGTAGTTGTAGATCTGTTCTGTTTCCATTCATCACCTGCTTAAATTTTTTTTGGTACAGGAATTTGACAAACATTTAGTGTAAGCTCTTCAGCAAACAGATCAAAAAGTTGCACTTACAGTACTACAGTCAAACAAGGTCACAGGTGTTAAAGTGAAATGCAAATAATAATGCATTGTTTGTTATACAAATGAGGAGCAGGGCGACCAAACAGGTTGTGAAACCAGATGTCATGTCAGACTTCTGAGCCCAGCCTCCTTCCAAACTCTAAGCTGTGACATTGAAGTGTGTGTGTGTGTGTGCGTGCGCGTGCGTGCGAGAGACTGACTCATTGATATTGATTGTTTGACAGGCCCCTGTTACATCTTCTCTGTTGTATCTGCTGGTCTCTGTTGTCTGCTGCTCTTCATTACGACCTGCTGCTCCCAACTCGTCTGTGACATACTCTAAAAGCTACCTGGACCTTTTTCATGAATGTTCTGTGATCATAAATTGATGACATGCTACTCTCTGCATTCAGCCAAAGGGTCACCATATTAATGAAAGAGTCAGGGGTCTTCTCTGATCTCTGAAAAAAAGTCTAAGTCGTTTTCCAACTTTTGGTCAAACTGAATCCATAATATTTTCTCTGCCTCTCTACCCTTTATTCCCAAACCACTCCTTAACCATCCTCCATTTTTCTTTCTGTTGTGTTTTGTTTTGAAATGTATTATTTTCATTGGTTCAATTCATTCACCTTCTGCCCACCTGTTACTTCATCCTCTGCTCCTGATTCCCCTCTCCCATCTTCATTCTTAAATATTCAACCACTTCCACCTTTTCATAATCGGTTATCCCCACTGCATGCATACCTCCCTCTATCATCCTCCTCCAATCTTTTCCCATTACTCATCTGCATCTTGATACCTGCCCCCTCCTTCTCTGTTGACCTCCTCACCCTCCACCTTACCCCTCCTCCTCTAGCCAAGACCCGGGACGGCATCGCCCTGGAGATCCAGCCCCTGAAGAGCGACGAGGCTGCCGAGACTGAAGAGAAGGAGGAGAAAGAGGAGGCCAAACCGGTGAAGAAGGTCAATGTGACCAAAAAGGAGAAGTCAGTGCTGCAGGGCAAACTGACCAAACTGGCTGTACAGATTGGGAAAGCTGGTGAGGAGCACACGGATACACGCACACATTTATCAAATCAACTGTTGATTTCAAAAGCTGAGTGTTGTAAAAATCTGAAAATGAGAGTCAGTCAATTGTGTTATAGACCCACCATCATTGATCTGCTCTGTACTGAGCTTTTTTCTCTTGGTGATGTGACTTTCAGGAGTATAATCATCCTGGTACATTCAAGTGTAACAACTTCTAATTGTTGCTTGCTTTAGATGTCTCGCTGAGCCATTTTCAGTGCTATTTTCAGAAACGTGAAACTGTTCCTTCAATAGCACATTAAATTAGAGCGCTGGAAGGCACTCAGTGTTATTTGATGGATGATTTATTAGTTCATCCTGAAACTGAAGGTTTTCTGTGTCATTTCAATTGACCTTAATACAGCGAGAGGGTTTCACAAAGGGAGGGTGCAGAAAAACATTTTCTTGTTCACCTGTTTCCACTGTCACTGGCTGTGCATTCAGGATTTATATATATAAATTTGCATCAACCCTTAAACAATTTGCTTATGTATGAACACGTAGCTTTAATAAAACCATGTCTGTAGTGTTTCCTTAGTCCATGAATTCATTCAAGCGCATGAGACAGCTGATTGTAGAGACAGATGGAAAATCTGAAGTGACCGTGAGGATATGACTTAAAAAATAATTTCGATAAATGGTGTCTTCAGCTGCTCCGTCCACAAACTGTGACATCAAAAATGTGACCTTTTTACATTATAGGGATTCATTATATGTCAAACTGACTTGACTGCTACAGAAGCTTATCTTAAAACTTGTTCTCCTCATTTCACTCAGGTCTGATCATGTCAGCTGTGACCGTTATCATCCTCATTCTCTACTTTGTGATCGACACCTTCGGCATCCAGGGTCGAACCTGGGTGGCTGAGTGCACCCCTATCTACATCCAGTACTTTGTCAAGTTCTTCATTATTGGGGTGACTGTGCTGGTGGTGGCAGTTCCTGAGGGTCTGCCACTCGCTGTCACCATTTCACTGGCCTACTCTGTCAAGGTAAGCAGTATGGGATGCAAAAGGAGATTATGAGAAATGTAGCATGCCGCTCATATTTTGTTTTATCTCCTCACACAACTGTGTCATGTTCTGGGATTTATTGCAGTCATTTGTTACAGGAGATATTTCTTGAGGCGCATAATAATCTCCGGTGGTTTATTTATCAGAAACAGTACAAACATGTCCTCTTGTCACATTTGTCTGGGAAACAATTGATAATTATGCCTTAAAACATGTTATTATCTCAGTGACCAGGTCATTATTAAAACACAATCTTCAGCTTTCAATTGTTCCTTTTGTCTTTTAGAAAATGATGAAGGACAACAACCTGGTGCGGCACCTGGACGCCTGCGAAACCATGGGCAACGCCACGGCCATCTGTTCGGACAAGACTGGCACGCTGACCATGAACCGGATGACAGTGGTGCAGGCGTACATCGGTGACACACACTACAAAACTGTTCCTGAACCAGAGGCCATCAAACCGGAGACACTAGAAGTTCTGGTCAACAGCATCTCCATCAACTCGGCGTACACAACCAAAATCCTGGTGAGACCCCTCACAATCTAGACCTACATCTATATATAACTTAAACAATCCAATACACAAAGGACATTTTAGATTGGATTGTTCAAACAAGTGCTTATACTGTGTGAGTAAACTAACAACATTTCAAATCAAACAAAACCTAAGCAGTGTACTCCAGCTTGTGACAACAAATGAAACTGATGCTACTTACATTTCTGACATTACTTGACAACCTTTTTCCTCAGCCACCAGAGAAAGAAGGCGGCCTGCCCCGTCACGTGGGCAACAAGACTGAATGTGCTCTGCTGGGCATGGTGCTGGAAGTAAAGAGGGACTATCAGCCAATCAGAGATGAGATCCCAGAAGAGAAACTCTACAAGGTTTACACATTCAACTCCTCCCGCAAGTCCATGAGCACGGTGCTTAAGAACGCTGATGGAGGCTTCCGTATGTACAGCAAAGGAGCGTCAGAGATTGTCCTGAGGAAGTAAGATGAGATCAAATGATACATAGATGAATGAAGTAATGGATGCCATTCCTTTTATCTCTGTTAATGTCTTTCATATAATCACCATCACTTGCTCTTCATCGCTCTCTTTTCTCCTGATAGATGCTCACGTATCTTGGATACCCAAGGCCACCCCCGTATCTTCAAGCCCAAGGACCGTGATGAGATGGTGCGTAAGGTCATTGAGCCCATGGCTTGTGATGGGCTGAGAACCATCTGTGTGGCATACAGGGACTTTCCTGCTGAGGGCGGAGAGCCAGTCTGGGACAATGAGAATGAAATTCTAAATGAGCTCACCTGCATCGCTGTTGTTGGCATTGAGGACCCCGTCAGACCTGAGGTACAGTGCACGCTTAATCCCTCTCACACAGATGAAAACACTTCCCAATGCTGGGCTATGTTCATGTCTGGAAAGTAGTTCTGTCATAAGTCACTATGAGGTTCATTCAACGGCGTAAAATACTCTGGTTGATAGATGCAAATCTGTATTGTAACGTGCAGCGGAGCAAAGGCTATAATGAAACAGATTGGATGCTCACTGAATGCAACACAGCACACCAAGAATGGAAGTAGTATGAGTGGTTAATTAAAAGGTAATATGAAATGCTAGACTGTAATGTTTTGGACAGCTGGACGACATCTGCTTTGATATGTGTCACAGTCACATAGAGCCAACTGTTAACAATGAGGAAAATAGTTTAAGTGATCAGCCTAATTTGTCCCACAGCTTCATATCTGACAGATAGAAGCAGACTATCTGACAGCCCAAAATACACTGGTTGCATCCGGTGTTGACACCACAGAAAGAATCCTTGCAAGCCCAGCATGCTCCTGTTTCTTCAGTCGGTAGAAGTACTGCTCCTTCTGTTGTGTCTACAGATATACAGTGTATTTCCGTGTGAGAAAACCATAGCCTCGTGACTCCAGCTGTCCAGCCGTGTGGAAGCGGGCGGACGTGAGACGCAAGCAGTGTAAATTGGCATAGCTGTGCGGATCAGAGCACGCATCCGTTCTGCAACCAGTGTATTTTGGGGGTTATTGGATGCTGCAGCTTTTTAAACCTGCTTTGACACAGAATGACCTCTACATCACAGTGTTACATTAGGAAGGATACAAGTCAGATGTGATATTACTGAATATACTGCCTCTTAATTTTAAAAGAGGCATTGAACTCACGTCACAGTTACAGAATACAGTTTGCTGGTGTGGGATGAATTGTTAAAATATTTTTTTTTTACATTTTACATTATCTTTCGGTACCAGTCTGCAGGAATTCATTGAAGTTTGAAGTTTTTTGGTGAAAGCTCTAAAAACAACAAAGAGAAAATGGGTGATGTATGTTCGGGTGATGTAACTGACCTGATCCGACAGGCTGCTTTATGAGTATACATTTAGTGTCATAAGAAAACATGTTCCAATTATTCCAAGAGTGTTTGACAGTGTGGAGATAAGTGCACACACCTTCCTTAACACGAAGCCTGAAGGGAGTCCTGCTCAGGTGTGTCAGAGTTAGATGCTCTGAAGTGTTAAATGAAGTCTGTAATGAAGCTCAGAAAGCATCAGTGCTGCTGCCTACTGCTTTAATGTCAAAGCACGAAGATCACAGTCAGGATAGAAATAACTGGAGAGCTACAGGAGCCCGTCATTTGTCTCTACATGACCTGTGATGGACACAAGATGGATCTGTGAATTTAGCACAGAATTAGATTTTTTGTATCATATTCAGGAAAGACGACCTCCAGTCAGCGGTGTATTTGTAAAAGGAATTGACCCTCCATCATCATCATCACAGAGCTGAATCTTTCTATAACCACTCGTTCAATGTGGTTAGATACACAACTTTAATGGCTGAGCTTCCTGCCAGCCTCTCTTTCCTCATTATCATGTCAGGATACAACACTGGCCAAACTTCACATAGTACCTTGTTCAATTATTCAGTAAAGTACATTAACAAATCACAACTACTCAGCTTCTATAGAAGCGTTTTATTCACTCGATTGAAATCTATCACTGTGATTTTTAGATTAAAAAAAATGTTTTATTCTCTCACAGAATTGTGTCATGTTCAGTGAAAGTTAACAAAAGCAGCTTCTCACGCTGACTCATTTTAAAATGGCAACTGTCCAGAAAACCATCTGTTCTCCGTCTGCACTTTGCAGGATGCATGACAACATGCTAAACCGAGGCTACAGCTAACATGGCCCTGGCTAAAAGCCTCACCAGTTAATTATTAATGAAGAATACATTGAAAAAGGCGCGGCATTGTTCATGTATTGCAATGTAATTTCATGCCTACATCCTCTGGTTTGTAACCCAAATATGAATATTTATTATTCATACAAAGATTTAATACGGTCCTGGTTATAAAGAATAAGACAGCTAACATAAGCATATGGTAAGATGATCTGTCTTTAAGATTAAAGATTTGGACATGACTCTTGCTTTCTATTGTATTTTGTGTTTGTGAAAAAGTGTCATAATAAATCATAGTGTCTCTCTTAGTACACAGACTTTATGTACACCACTATTTGGTACATGTTTACCATAATAACAATCAGGTGTTTTCACCCATACACTTAAATCAATTGTCCTTTCTGCTTAATTCAAATGAATGACGTGTGTATGTGTTTGTAAGCAGTCACATGGGAACCCTGTGATCAATGAAAGGTTCCTGTTGAGCAGCCACAGCATCCAACAACTTTCTGAATGTCAGCTGTCCGTCACCTCACAGTTGACTCATCCTCACAGACCTCTATCTGTACCTCTGTTTTTATTTAGCATGACTTTGGGGTTTGTTTTACACTCTTCCAGGTACCAGAGGCTATTTCTAAGTGCCAGCGCGCAGGCATCACTGTACGCATGGTTACTGGAGATAACATCAACACAGCCCGGGCTATTGCAACCAAATGTGGCATCTTGCTGCCCGGGGAGGATTTCCTGTGTCTGGAGGGCAAGGAGTTCAACCAGCAGATAAGAAACGATCAAGGAGAGGTGAGAAAACAGTTGGTTGTGTCTAACAGTTATGTGAATGAACTTAAAGCTGTGTTAAAGTATTAAAAATGCAAAGTGGTACACAGCATGTTTTTCACTGCTGCTATTGTAATTATTATGGCAGAGTTACCAAGTGGACAAAGCTTATCTGTGAAGGACACAGATCTGCAAAATGTGCAAAGTGTAAGCACACTAGCAGACCATCAGTCTATGTGTGTGACAGTTGGGGGGTCCATGGGTTGAGCTTACACTGATGTAAATGCATATTCCTGTCATTGTCATGCCCTAAAATTAGTAAAATACTGCACTGAGACCTGGTATTTTGTTGTTCGGTTGCTTCTCTCTGCCTCAAGATAGCATTGTGACATCAGTACATCTGACCACAACTCATTTTGAGACCAACATGTCCTTGTACACACACACACACACTCACTGGACCTTTTTTCATAAAATGATTGGACATGTTTTATTTTTCTAGGTGGAACAAGAACGTCTGGACAAAGTTTGGCCTAAACTGCGTGTTTTGGCTCGTTCTTCACCAACAGACAAACACACCCTGGTCAAAGGTGGGTAGTCGGTATTCTGGCGGGATGTGTATTGTAACTTGGCTAAATATAAAAAGTCATATTTATGTTTTACTACACAAGATCTCCCCTGAAATACTCGTACACGCATTAAGATGGAGAACTGCTTTCTTTGTTCCGTTCTGTTGATCAGGCATCATTGACAGCACGGTTGGCGAAACCCGACAGGTGGTGGCAGTGACGGGAGACGGCACCAACGATGGCCCCGCCCTCAAAAAAGCTGATGTTGGCTTTGCTATGGTAACCACATCTTCATATTTCACATTTTTCTCTGTTGCCTTTGTTCAGCTCTCCACTGATTCGTTCATCTGCTGTTTCAGTTCGCTCTGCATCATTACCAAGAAGAAAAGAAACACTTTGAGTTAATTACATTTCTAATCCCATGAAATGGCTGTTTTCTCAAAACATCATCCACAATAATGCTTGAGCTCAGTGCCATTAATTCAATGAGATAGCTGTGAAATGGAATAGTAAATCAATAAATGTTGAGCTTGTGTGCTTTGGCTCATCCACAGAGTGGGGATCCCACTCTTCTGTCATGTTTACTGCCTTTGTTCTCCAAAAGCACAGCAACAGAGAAAGGGAAAACGGGGACAACTCCTGTCAGTATAAAAAATACATTGCATGCTTTAGAGCTGAAAATATATAATTGTGATTTTTCTGAGAGACATTGCAATTATGATTTGTTTTGCAATTTTCTCTCAATATTTACCGTGCAGGATTTGAAATGTGACGGAGCATGACCACATGATTTATGTTCTCATCCCTGCAATAGAATACAAAAATATGAACAATTACCTTGACTGAAACCAATGATAGTTTTCACTTTTTTACACGTTTTGTTGTATGAGTTCCCATTACAGTCTGCTAATGCAGAGGCTGATATTTATATATGTGTATGAAGAAAGAAATCTGAATATCTGACCTAATCAGTACTTCAATCAGTAAAATCAGTGCAGTTTAAATCTTTAACAGACAAATTGGTTTTAAAATACTCTTGTAATATTTTACAATGTTTCCTTTAGTACTCTGTTTCCCAAATATTTTCATTGAAAGATGACAAACTATAATATGCACATTATATAACATTTCACTGAGATTTTTGAATTTGAAAACCAGCCATTTCCATGAGGTATGTTTGATTAAATGAATTACAACTTCATTTTATGCATTGTTATTTAATAATTCTTAAGCAAAAGGCTTGGAAAACTTCACTCTGAGACAGAGACAGACAGAGACTGAGTGGAGACCCACAGCTGGGTCTCCACTCAGTCTCTGCTATAGTGCATTTTTTGTCAACAAATTATGAATGAATGGGGTGTTTGTTCCAGCTAACATCAGTGGACAATATTGTGAATAGATATCAGTTAAATGTGCCTGCAGAGGAGCTCAGTGACATTGGCTGTGTTGTTGTGTGGTTGGGTTTCATGTGACCCAATATTTACTGAGGAAAAGTCGAGTGTCTGCTCCAGCAGCTGATATGTTGTCAAACAGCTCCTCAATCCTCTTCTCAATCACAGGACAGAGGCACTCGTGGGATTTTATTTTACCACTGATAATCCAGTCCTCATGTGTCCCACATGGAATCATTTCATTTATCACAAAGTGTGATAAGTGTCCCTGGTCAATTATCACCTGTTCAGCAGGAAACCAGAGAGTTTGTGAGAGTATGATGCTACAGATAGACACAGACACTCAGATCACAAGCTTCTACTAGACTAATTCCCCCTGATTTATTTTTACCACAGTGTCACTTGACTGGGTTAAAAATATTCTGAGTTAAAGCCATCTGTACTCTAGCTACATTGTCCATTAATACAGAGTTCAGAGACTGAACTAGGTTGGTCTCTCTTGGTGTGGAAATGAATCCAATCAATTTCAACTGTATATTCAGCTACACAATATTAAACAGTGAGCTCAGCCATTTGCCTTTCCCTGACTTACTTGAAATTACTGTGTAATAGAGAGCAACATTAAAAAAAACTGTCCAGTACATTGAAGGCCAGTCATTACTCGCTTGTTTTGATGAACTCAGAAATGGTGACAGGTTTATGATGCCGTGGAGTTCCTCTGTACTGTTCATTTACTGAGTTCTGCAGACAAAGCTGATGACTACAATGAACCATATGCAATTCTTATTTGATTGGTCTATCAGATCGTTTTACAATTAAATGTTTTTTCTCCTGTTTGAACTTTGAGCTCTTTGTGATTCAGTGATGCTTAAAAGCTTATCAGAATCAGAATTAGTGCAGCTCTTCCTTTGACTTCCACATCCATGGCACTGTCAGACATGACATGACATGACACGACAACAACACCACCACTGTGCTCTAAAAACAATTCCAATGGCTTGTGTCACATCATGATGGTTATTTGAGGGAAGTGCACATGCAACACGTCAACAAGCGAACATTTTCAGAGGTGAATTAATTCCTAATGCACATTTGGAAGGTAAATGAAAATTTACAGTAGCTGATGTCATGTGTGATTAAGTCAAAATATACTACAGTGAACGTGTTCATGCCATTCTCACTCACAGTTGTGAGTATTATTTGATAGCAAACAAAGGAATAAGACATTAGGTTATAGATGCACTCATACATACACACGAAAGCGCACAGCACTTGTTCATAGATCAGTTTAGGTCTGCGAGGGGCATTCGTTGACATTAAAAAAAAAAAAAAAATTAATATCACCAGAGCATATTTTATTCTTAATTTAGAAATGGGAGTTTAGCACTTCTTTTAAAATGCCATTCTCTTTCACTCTCAACGATGTCCACTGCAACAGGTTTGTGTCTCACTGCTTTGTTGAGAAAGTGTTTGTGAACAGCTAAAGGACATGGGATTTGATCATGTCACTCTGCTTCCTGTCAGGGAATCGCCGGCACAGACGTGGCAAAGGAGGCATCTGACATCATCCTGACCGACGACAACTTCACCAGCATCGTCAAAGCCGTTATGTGGGGGAGGAACGTCTACGACAGCATCTCCAAGTTCCTGCAGTTCCAGCTGACTGTCAACGTGGTTGCTGTGATCGTGGCGTTCACTGGCGCATGCATCACACAGGTAGAGTTCATTAATTATTAGAATGATATATTCAAGTATAGTTCAGTAGTAGTCCAGTATTGACATCTGATTTGATAGGTTTGGTTTTCTGTGAGAAAAAAACCACTCCAACTTAAAAAGAACCAATTAACACTTGAGGCTGCCGAGGCTGATCATTTGCTTAAAGTTGCTTTGAATTCTGAAAACTCAATTTGCAATTCTACTTTCAATTGTAGGCATCACATTTTCTTAATGTTTGCATTTTCATTGGGTGTTAGTAATGCTCTTTTGTCTTGTAAGACAATAAAAAAAAACACTATCAATTATATGTTGAGACAAAAGCTGATCTAGCGTGTCTTCAGTCTTTTGCCTACAACCCTTTTTTAAAACTACAATCAAAAGAAATGTTTTCTTATCGTACAGGAAAGTAACAGAAGTGCGTTGAAGAGCTGTTACAGTAGTGTGATGTACATTTGAAATATGTACAAAAGTCATATTTTTCCCAACAGAGCTGATCAGATCTGATCATTCTTCTGGCCAATGGTCAGCTCTTTCAAGCCAAAGTCTGACTCATTCTGCCTTTTCTACCTGACTCATGTTTTGATAGTTAAATCAGGCTTTAAGACTTTCTGATGCGTCTGCTCTCACACTCTGTAAATCTCCGTTTGCTCGAACATTAGCAGAATCAAGAAATAGCAAATAATCTGGGACTTTGATGCGAGGCAACCAATGCCACTTTTTTGTCTCATAATGCGTTTCTCTAATCATGAAAGTGAACTCCTGACACAATTTAAAAGAAAAAAAAAGAAGTTACTTGCGGCTGTGTATTAATTGAAAGGCTCACAGCTGGCAGGACAGATAACTAATTCATCTCCAGAGCAGAGAAGAAAAAGTAGGTTGGTAAGATACAGCCTGAAACCATGGCAACACGCCACCATCATAATCCTGAAATATAACAGGGACTCAGCAGGTCTGTGGTCTCTGTGTTGTGTTCATGCTCATTGATCGTCCGGCGCTTGGTGTCTGATTGGTCACTGAAATGTTGGCACAGATCATTAAAGGATGGTTAAGAGATTTTATGTCTTTATTGTTTGCACAGAAAGTTTTAGAAATGTGTGCGTGTGCTTGCCTGTTAATAATTTTTTCCCTGCACTTTAATGCTTTTGAATCTGAACAATAGGATAATATGGGTTGGATAGCACAGACATAAAGCCCATTTCCATGGTTTGTTTTTATCTGTTTAGTTGGTCTTTTAAGGCACAGCGTGTAAAATTTAGCAACAGTTATTGGTGAAGTTACATCGCTGTATATTTTATCTTCAATTTCAGCCAAAGGAAAATAATTGCAGCTAAATGTTACACACTTTGGACTTTGGACCCTTTAAAGAGCAGTGAGCACATTCTGACATTCATCAGCGATATGCAGTATGTCGACAAAATATTGAATTATGTTGAAGATAATTACATTAAGATAATTGTTATAATTGTTATATTACCCTGTATGCAGGGGGCTGCATACTAAACCTTTCTGTGATGAGAAATTCAGAAACTTACATGATCAGTGTTTAACTTTACTTAACTTCATTTCACTTCAGTTGTCATAAGTTGATTGACCATTTAAAAGTCATGATTTCCTGATAAACATTCAGAACTAACATTTTAGTCATGTTCACACTGATGCACTGCAGTTTTACTAAACTTAATTTTTTTTTATATTCAGATTAATAGACCTTGCTGTACATTGATCTCAAGACCTCTCTATCATCCTGCCGCAGGATTCACCTCTGAAGGCTGTCCAGATGCTCTGGGTGAACCTCATCATGGACACTCTGGCGTCTCTTGCTCTGGCCACTGAACCACCGACTGATTCCCTGCTCCTACGTAGACCTTACGGCCGCAACAAGCCACTCATCTCCAGGACCATGATGAAGAACATCCTTGGCCATGCCGTGTACCAGCTTGTCATCATCTTCACTCTACTCTTTGCCGGTGAGCAACACTGGCGAAGAATACTCCGACTGTAGAAACCTGCTGAGATGCGTTTGTGGTGTTCTTTAAGATTGTTATCTGCGCTAATTATCGTTCAGTTTAAACTCACTAAATACATAATTATTGGCATATTTTGTTTATATTTATTGTTAAAAAATTGTTGTTTCTCAGGTGAGAAAATTTTCGACATCGACAACGGCCGCAACTCTCCCCTGCACTCGCCGCCATCCGAGCACTACACCATTGTGTTCAACGTGTTCGTTATGATGCAGCTCTTCAACGAGATCAACGCCAGGAAGATCCACGGCGAGAGGAATGTGTTTGAGGGGATTTACAGGAACCCCATCTTTTGCAGTGTCGTACTGGGAACCTTTTGCCTGCAGGTAACACATCATCATCATCATCATCATCATCATCATCATCATCAACATCATCATCACAGTCATCTCGTAAATATTTTATAGATGCACAGATTAACCTTTGAATGTAAAAACAATTTGAGATAAGGAAATGGAGCGGGTCACAGCAGGACACTATTCACTAGTTGTTGCACAAAATGGGACGTTTTTGGAAGACTATTTTCAGCATTGGATTAATCCACCGTTGCTTCTGTAGTATTTGGGGCAACAGGAACTGTGTGTGTAGGATTGAGTCAAAATGTACTTTTTGCACAACAATGGATGAATACAATATATCAGAAATAGGTCAGAAATGGACAAAAAACTGCGCACCTGTAGAATTATCTTATGTAGGAACTGTTATATCTTGTCACGCAGTGTGACTGATGGTTCATATCTACTTATCCATGTATCTTGAACTGTTTTTGCATTACATTTGTCCTTTGAGTATGGATTCATAGAAAATGTGTATCGACAACTTAATCAAGTCCATCCACCATCAAAGCAAAAAGAAGGAGCACACATTTGGATACGAATAAACAAGAGCGTACAGTATCATGTGATTTAAAGTGTCAGCTGAAGGTGTGAGAGCACTTGAAAATGTGACACAACAACTATGAACTGTTGAGTGATAAGGAAAGTTCTGAACATCAGCAAACCTGGATACAAAGGTAACACCTCCTGTCCTATTATATCTCCTCAGATCATCATTGTTCAGTTTGGAGGGAAGCCATTCTCTTGCACTGCTCTGACCATCGACCACTGGCTATGGTGTGTGTTCATCGGTGTGGGAGAGCTGCTGTGGGGACAGGTGAGAACTGACTATTTGCACGGTCTCTTCCTGGTTTTCAGTAAGCCAGCCCCGGCTATTTCCTGGTAAGCTGTCAGCCAACGATGCAGAGATGTCCTGCAGTCGGTGTTTGCAGAAGTTACCAACAGTGTTAGACAATGAAGCATAGAATTTTGCGGCAGTCGTGCACAGAAAGAGGCTACAATGCTCCACTTTTGTCCCCTCACGACGCTTAAACTTACAACTACAGACCGTGCATTTAGTCTCATCAAACGGCCTCTGCATCACACATGAATCTGCCAGAGTTCTGAGAATGAACGAGATATACTGAGTCGAGAATGAAGAGGTGGATACATGAGGTTTGTGGCAGCAAACTGTTGCCTGTTAAACTTGTGCTGCTGCAGTGTTGCCATCACGACCATCGCCATGGTAATGATCTTGGCACATGAAAGCAGCGTGACTCCTGTATATGAGCACTGAGCAAAAACAAACCCAGCGTGTCAGTCCCTCTGTGGATACACGCACGCACACAGTCACACATGTGATGCTGGTAACATGTACACACACAGGCTTAGAAAGCATACATTATTGAAACCTGGTGGGTTCAGGTGGAGGGCAGAAACGGAGAACAGAGACTGAAAGATTATGAAAGAAAATGACTGATCTCAGGTCTGTGAGTTAGAGGTAAAACACCTTTTGTTTCTAAGTGAGAGGGAGGACGGGGAAGGTAACAGAAACATAAAGCGCTGATGTGCAGCTGTAGCAGGAGGCTGGGTGCGTCTTTCTCCTGCCTTTTAATTTAACACTTAACAAACAACAGTTTACACATACAGTACTGTACATACAGTAAAGCCCAAATGTGTGTGATGAAGGACATACCATTTTAAAAAAGAAACAATAGTGGGGGGGTTTCACAAACAAATAAGCATCATCAGATTTCTATTTCATAATTATTATTGTTACTTTTAAAGAGACAATCCACTACTGAGGGGCTCATAAAAGACACAAAGTGAAAGATAAGGCGGGTCTGTTTATAATTTGCTTGCTAATTTGAACAAAACTGCTTTTTTTCCCCTCAAACTCAGCTGGTCACGTCTGTCCCAACCCACCGCCTGAAGTTCCTGAAGGAGGCCGGTCACGGCACCACAAAGGAGGAGATCCATGAGGAAGAGCTAACGGAGGGTGCTGATGAGATCGACCACGCTGAAATGGAGCTGAGGAGAGGCCAGATCCTCTGGTTCAGAGGTCTGAACCGCATCCAGACACAGGTACGTCCGCTTCATCTCGTCATTACACCCTTAAATGCAAATCTGTGTCCAGTGTTGTCAATGATGTCACTAACTTTACTTGTTTTATTATCAAAATCTATGAACATAATAACACATACACGAGCAATGAGGAGATTCTCATAATTTACTCAAGGTAATAAATGAATCAGCTTCGTCTTTAGCGACTTGCTGTTGTGTGTGTGTGTGTGTGTGTGTGTGTGTGTGTGTGTGTGTGTGCATGTGTTACCATCCTCCTACAGAACAGATCATCACTCACTGAGCATTAGAATGTCCACAAGCAGTTACATTCAGTCCCTATGGGCTTCATTAGCCTTGATGCCAACACCCACCTACAGTAGCAGCAGACAACTCTCCGCTCCCACATGCACACACACAAATGCACACATGCAGAAACAGAGCCACAGAGGTCCGGTGTCCTCGCCTCAGCAACGGACTTACTTCTACTTATTGTGGCCAGAGGGTAAAGACATCTGAATTAATAATAACAAATATCTTTTTCTGCTTTTTCCTCTTGGGTTTTTCACGTTGACCTCTGCTGAAGTTCTCTGTCTCTGCACACACTCTGAAGAGTCTTTACAGTCATATTTCCTGCTCCTCTCCCAAGCCAACGATTCTTGACCTTGGAAAATGTAGTCTGTGTACTGTAAAATGCTTAAAATGCTACTACAACTAATCTGGGGATTAAGCTCCAAGTCATACAATTGTGAGCTCCAGAGCAGCTAAGACCCGAATGACTCTACTGTTGTAGTTTATAACAGTAGAGTAACTGTTGTGTCTTAGCTGAAGCTCGTGGCTCAGAAATATACATTACTGTGCAGAATCACCAGCTGTGTTGTTTTTATGTCTGTCAAACTCTGTGATCTTTTTTGCTGTTGATTAGTTGAACTCATACATGTGTATGTAATGCTCAAGCATGTCTTTGACAAGACAACAGTGTGCACACAAAGGGACAAGAGCCAAGTTTAATTTAGGCACGTTATCAAGTTCACTGATGTATAACTAGCACATTTTGTTGCACACCCGTTAAAACTGAGACGCTGCAGCGGAATATTTTCACACTCAATTGCTCGTGCCAATGTTTATTGTTAATGATTTTTAGCATCGGAGGGTAGTAAATCTGAGGAAGCTCTCTCTCTTCACGTCTGTGTATCTGTAATATCAGTCTGTCGACCTATTGGGATGGGAGGATGAGGGGATGGAGAGGGAGGCAATGAAAGGCTGCAAGCTAATTAGGTTCTTATCTCTCCGTGCTCCTCTTCCTGTCCTCCTTCTCTCTAATCCTGGTGGGCAGCATTGTGCTGCTCAACGCCTCAACAGTCAAACACAGTGGGGGAATAATTGGTACAAGCAGCACTCAATGCTGAAACTTTATCAGTCATTCCAAGTGACACATTCTCTCCTCTTCCTCTCGTCTCCTCTCCTTTCAACCTGATTTAAAAGCTAATATTTCTTGTTCTGTTCCATATTTCATCCCTTCATTCAGAGCTTTGTCTGGATTGTCACTTACCAGACTGAAGTGCATCTTTTTCTTTGTTTGTTTTTACTCAAACTTTACTCCTTTTCTCTTCACTCTTGAAAGCTGTAGGTTATAAGTATGCAAAACATTGCAATGGTCTTTAAAAAGACGATTCTTCGTCTACTGGTACAGATCGTCTACTGTACCTACATACAAGACCCTTTACAAAAAAACTCAAATGCATCTTTGTTTGATAATATATTTACACAAAACCATGGCATGTTGCCCAAAATGTCCATAAATCTAAGTAAGATGTCACTTAAATCTGGAAGTTTGACCTTTTTTCCATTTTGTATTTCCCACTGTTTGGATACCCTATCAGAATAATAATAATGATAACAATAATAATAACATATAATAATAATAATAATAATAATAATAATAATAACAATAAAAACTCATGTTAACACTGGTTGATATTGTGATCCGGTGGTAAAACTATGCACATGCAGTTTAGACACAGACATATGTTTCATATTTTCAATAGAGTTGGTTAGTAATAATTGAAAAAACTCATATATAATATAAACATTTTGTCTGCAGCCCTGATTATATCTGGGAATATGTCACTGCCCGTACCATTTTCAAAGTAATAGAACTCTAGCCTTTCAGTTTCTTTTATCGCCAAGCCTTTTATTGTGAAATACCTGCAGGACCAGCAGATGCAGAGCTTTATATTGAAGAGTCTTGTTCAATACAGAGGCATATTTAAAAGGTCCATTGTATAAGAATAAGTGACATATTCTATAGTGAGACTAATGTGTCAGGGAACTACCGTGGCCTTTGCTTAAGAGTATTTTATTAAAGGCATTTTTCAAATGCAAACTGTGAGTGAGGACTACAGACGCACCAGATCAGTGACGCAGTGACAGTTATCCAGGCTACTGTGAAGTGTCATGGGTAACTTGAGAATATCCTGTTGCAATTCCGTTGACCTGGGTCACAGTGGGTCTCATTATATTAATGTCCAACAGAGGAAGAATGGAGATAATGACGGATCATCACATTCTTTCAAATGAGATGAGGTCCGAGAATCTGATATTGAAACCCTGAGACCCTGTGTTTTTCTATGCAAGACTAAACACAAAACTTCTTCATGATGTCATATTACTAACACATCTCTCTGAGATATGCTGTTTGTCCTTTAAAACCTAATTCTTACTCTTCTGCCTGTTCAGTGTACTATAACTGACACTAAAGACAACTTTCACTTTTCAGCCTCTATAAAACCTTGTATAACCTCTTTTTCTTTCCTCTGTCTCTTCTGTCTGTCTGTCTGTCTGTCTGTCTGTCTGTCTGTCTCCTTGCTCGCTCTCCCCCCCTCTCTCTCTCTCTCTCTAACGGTGTGTTGTGGCTGTCCCTCCTTCAGATGGATGTGGTCTATACCTTCCAGACGGGCCAGGCGGCGGTGCCAGGTGCCCTGCGCCGCCAGCCGTCCGTTGTCAGCCAGCACAATGACGCCTCTGCCGCCAAAACTCTCTCTAGCCCCACCCACGTGGGGCTTAGCTCCTCCTCCTCTCTCACCAATTCAGCCGGGGCTCCACTCCCTGCTGCCGCTGCTTCCTCCTCCACTGCAGGCAGTGAGTCTGTGACTGGAGGCCAGCTAACACCTCGCTTCACCCAGCTGGACTCTTTTTCTCTGTCTGCATAAGTGCATGAAACACTGAGCGCTGCATGACTCTGCAACTAAATCTATGGTGCGGTTTCTGTCTCGAGCAGGTGTCTACAAGTCCTGACCTAATCTGACATATAACTGATTAAAGCAGGAGAATCATTTTTAATATTAAGCTCAACCTGGAACTGTTACACTAACAGTAGTAGAAGTAAACTGTTACCTACAATTTTCATTTTGGTACGGCCTAAAATGAAAAAATGCTGCCTCCAAGTTAGTTATTTTTTGTTATATTATAAGTCATGATGTAACAAAGCTTTGTGAATCTCACTGACTGCCAAATTCTCGACAGCTGCTTCAATATAAAAGCCTTGCTAACATTTTGAAAGCTTTGAATATGATGTAGAAAACACAAAGTAAGCATTTTTAAGGAAACGACACATCGCTGTGAAACAGAATGAAATAATGTCGGGAACATGGACGTGCTAAACTTAGCTTAGCTTTACTTAACTTAACTTAACTTAGCTTAGCTTAGCTTAGCTTAGCTTAGCTTAGCTTGGCTTGGCATGAAGGACTAGGTAACGCCTAGTCAAGCATACAGTGCTCCTACAAGCACCTCTAAATCCCACAGATTCTGATTTAGCTTTTTATTTGTTCTAATCATTAAAAAAAAAAGCCTTTGATAAAGGAAAATATTAATTTTTTCCAAAAAGTGATTATTTTTGACAGTAAGAAAAATATAGAATATGTTCAGATTTACTCATAAAAAAAAAACCCAGTCAAAATGAACTTGTAGACAACCTGATCTGAGTTTCCATCTCTTATTCTGTTTCTGTTTCATACTCGTGCTTCCTTCTTCTTCTCTCCCTCTTTTGTTGATACTTGTCATCACTTCCTGTCAGCCTGCTGCTCATCCTCCTGTTTGTAGTGGCCCTGATGTGACTTGCTGCCTGACAGGTCAATGACAGATCACAACTGTTGGCATACATGGCAAATGAAAGATACTGTGAATCCTTGTGATTCGTGTCAGAGAGAGAGGGGAGGGGGGGGGGGGGGATCACTGTCCTATTTTCTCTGTTGTTGTTTTTTCCTTGGAGGCGACAGCCTGGGCACCAAGATAATTTTATGGGTTAATCCTGAGCAGGGTTAAAGCTGTCAGGCTCAGCAAGTCTTTCATGGTTTTACAGCCAAGCTTTTTAACTTGTGAGCTCTGTGTGTGTGTGAGTGTGTGAGTGTGTGCGCGTGTGTGTGATCAGCCTGCAGCTCTCCTGTGGTTCAGTAACCGAGAGCTTTGAACTGCAGGATTATTAATTATAATGAAGAGTGTCTTCTGGTGTGTATAAATCAGTGTGATCAGCTGCAGCCTCTGTGGATTCCTCACAGACTTTAAGCAGAGAGAAGAGCAGCTAGAGGACAAAATGTTTCTGGCTCTCAACGTGATTATAAATACTTAACTGTGTGCATGCGTTCGTGGTTTTTCCCAGGTGTGTGTGTGTGTGTGTGTGTGTGTGTGTTTGTGCTTACTGGAGCGGCATATCGTTTGGGTTTTTCAATGCCACTGATTGCACCATTATGGTTGAATTACCAGTGGACAAAGTGGACGCCAGGCTCTAAAGGCCTATATTTATCAGGTGTTTTTGGTTCCTTACAAGGAGAGGTGCAATCAAATAAGACAAAATAAGTAATTAATGTGCCCAGGTGTCCTAGTTTTCCTGCATTTAAGTCAGTTTTTGGATTAGTTGTCAATGTTTTGAGGGAACTTAATTGGGCTTTTTTGTAAGTGAAGTCAGGCCCTTTCCATTATTATTGTGGTATTTAAAACCTCTCTGAATGTGTAATCATTTGGTTACACACTTTCTGTGATATTAAGGACATCAGCAGACCTGAACAATGATTGCCCCACAGCAGAGCTGGTCTGTCAGTGGGTGATACCACCTCATTACCATGACCCATAGCTCAAATGAGATCAGGTGCATACTAAAAAGGAAAGGAAATTCCCAACAAATAAATCAGCATAATGCAGTAGAAGGATGAAGTGCTGGCCAAGAGAGTCAAAAAAGGTGGAGAAGACACCCGGTCAGCCACACCATCGGCCGTCATTTACTGTAAACTAAAAATAAAACCTTTTAAACCTAAACTAAACCAAACACGAAGAAAATGGAACAACCAGAGACCTTGAATCAAACATAAAACGTCAAACTAAAACAAGTAGAAACCCGATATTTAAGCCAGGTCACTATAGGGATGGACCCATTTATTCTGTGCTTCCTGCTTCTTGTGCCGTCCTGATTGGGCAAATTGTCTGCATGGTTTGATGATCTGTGAACGAGTCGAGGCTGACTCACACATACGTATGTGGTGAAAAATGCTTCATATTCACTTTGAATGAGGCAGGGTCGTGCATCACCAAACTGCATTGTGGGTCCTTTGCTTTGCTGTGACTGGGCTTCATGTAGTAGAAACACTGGCCAATGAAAATATTCCAACACAGGTTGATCGAATCACGTTTATGTGATTAAACTTTAAACAATTACGTTTGTAACATTAGCCATTCTTGCTACAAAGCCGATCATGACGGACACTGCTCTGCTGATGTCTGACGGTCGCCTCCAGCACCGAGGGACTGTCGTCTGACAGGATTATATTTATGTTTCTATGTATTTTTTTATTGTGTCTAGTCTGTCTGTGTATAACTACAAAAACAATAAAGCACATTTTCTAAGGAAGAGGAGAGAGCCAGTAAGAGACAGAACAGGAGCAGACAAACAAAACAACTGATGACACACCCACAAGGGGTGTGCACCAGAAAATAACTGTATGTGTGTGTGTGCATGTGTTTTGACTCCACACACTCAGCTGCCTGATTATTATTGTTATTATTGTTGTTATTATTATTTTTTGGCTGCAGTATATCTTCCTCCACCCATTTGTTTCCAACATGGTGTTGACTTTTTTTTTTATGAGCCTTTTGTATCTCTCTCTGATTATGTTTCAGTTTGCCACCATGTTCTCATCCATCTACCTTCTGTTTGACTCGATAATGTTAACGTTTTGTGGTTTTTGCCCCTCCCCTGCTCGGATTCAGACCCCCCAGCGTCCATGTGCACCCTCCATCCCCGCTGTCTTTCTGTTGGACATCACACTGTCTGTCACTCTGCTCATCGTCTGACTTTACCTTTTCTTTTTGTTTCCAGATTAAGGTGGTGAACGCTTTCCGTAGCTCCCTGTACGCGGGGCTGGAGAGCCCAGAGTCCCGTAACTCCATCCACAGCTTCATGGCCCATCCCGAGTTTGTTCCCCTGTCTGAGGAGGAGGCTCGCATCCCCCCCATCGAGGAGACTGGTGACGAGATTGAACCCCTCCCCAGCTCCTCCTCTGGGGCAAGTGGAGGAGGAGAACCACCTAGCACCTTCCCCCAAAGCTGCGAGTCATCCATCTGAGCTCCTCCTCCTCCTCCTCCTCCTCCTCCCCCTCTCCTCTTCATTAGCTTCATGTGTCATCCCATCAACTGAAGTGTCGCACTGAGGAGGGAAGTCATCACTCTGTTCATCCCTTCATTTTGCACGCACACGCGCCTCACGACGTCTTCACCCCTGTCAGTCATATCTGCCTCGTTGTGTCCCTCACACTGACTGTGGCGTTGTTTTGTCTGTAAGTCTGTCCCTCCATCGCTACCACACACCAATCAGTGGAGGTGGAATCCAGAGTCTCCACAGTGGAAGGCCTGTCCTGTTGTCCTTCATTTATATTTTTTTACCTGATGATCCTTTTGCAAAGCTTTTAAACTATGTTGGGTTCGATCTTTGTGGGACTCGCAGCAGCAGCAGCAGCAGCAGCAGCAGCAGCATGTCATGTTCTGTACTCGCTACATTCCTGCTTACGGCTCTCAAATATGGCACTGAACTTTCCAACGAGTGCAACGATTCTCATGTACATACGCTTCTGCTCGTCTACACAGCTAACAGTCAGGTTTGGTGATCAGAAGATTTTTAGGCAAATGCAAAAATGTAACCTTTTATTATTTTATTTTTTTCTTTGAGATGTTTGACATCTGTTTTTGTTTTTAAAATCTCTCTTAACGAATGTCAATTGATGGTTGATTCAAACTCCTGGGAATGTCTTGTGAGTGTGACACTACAGTCTTCAAGTTTCCGCTGTTAAAGAAAATGTTCTTCCCTTTATCGTGTCTGAATGTGTTGGTTTTTCTTTTTACCTGCTGTGTTGCATGTGGAGGCAGAATGTTTACTACCCACATATATTGACCATAGGTGTGTCCAGAGAAGGGCGGGAGCCTGACCACATCTCACCCAGTTAGGGTTCTGGTTCTCTCTCTGCCCCCCCCTCCCCCTCTACGTCCATAGTGTCGGTAGAAAACAGCATGTTATGTTTAATTCGTGTTGAGTCGCATGATAGCTCGGAATGAATATTTGGGATTATGTTAGATGATCTGTGTGTTAGTCTGCAGCGACATCTGTTCAGAGAACTTCCTGTCTGTAGATCTAAACTTCCTGTCACCACAACAGGACAAATCAGACTCACCGTTGTACTTCACAGCAGCTGACGTGTTCATATATCGACATGCTCCTCACAGTGGCTCACTTGCAGGCAGAATTCAATCCCTAAAACCATTTTAGAACACATACAAAAACTATTAAGTCTCCAAACATCGAAACCTACACTTAGGGTCGGGATTATAATTCATTCTCTGCCACAGTCTTAAACAGTAATTTTTATCATTCTTCTTATTCCTCTTTCTCTCTCTCTCTCTCCCTCTGTAATTTGGCATTTCACTCTTGACAAGCTCAAATAAGAGTTATGTCCATCCTCTTTTTAAGTTTTTTTTTTGCATTTGGTGTCAGTGAAAATATTTAGCTCAAATCTGTCAGGTTTGGACACTCCCGTCCCAGGATGAGACATATTCCTATTGCTTCTGTATTTATTCTATTCATCGTCTTGGACAGTGTTGCAGTGGCACCACATAAGCACGTTATCCCAATGTGTTTGAAGAGTAGGTGGGGATGTATAATTCCTACAGATGTCAATCCTCCCACCCAGACATGTCCACAATCCATCCTTCATGTGTCCTGATGAGATGATAAACCACCTGAGCATGAAGGAGCGGCAGGTCTCGTGAGATCTGACCTCCTCATGTCTGCCATCTCATTCTTTAAACCAGAGCTCAGTGTGACAGTCTGAATGTAGATTGTGGAGCTTCATCTCCACCTCAGCTTACTCTTCCCAACGACCCCAACATGCATGACTTTGATTTTCCATTTCATTTTTTTTATTTTATCAGTGAATGAAGACTTGTCTCAAAATCTAACCAGAGCTCTACGATCTTCTCTTGTTCAACCCTGTGGACAGGCTGTTGTCTCAGTTTTCACCATCCAGGACAAGTTCATTTCCATTCTTTTCCTTTTGTGTTTCCATTGTCTTCATGTGTCATAAAACCACCCACTAAAAAAAATTATTTTCTCAAGAGTGAATGTGCATTAAAACGGAAAGGAATCCTGTCTGGTTGGGTCTGTTTTGCATCTCGGTGCAAGTAGTTCACCTCAACAGAAAGGAAGTTAATGGATCTCTGAACAGAGTCTGCACGTCTGTCTGTCTGTCTGTGTTTAAGACAAATCTTAGTACTGCATCTGATGTTTCCTCTGTTTGTCAGGTTTCACTAACAGAAACTGAATGGGCCGTCAGTGACATGCCACAGGCAGCAGCAGAGGAGATGTTAGATCATCTTCATCCCTCTGTGCTCTGTGGCCTTTGATTAACACACACGTCACTGTGGCGGCCATGCTGAGGTTTATGGAAGACTGATGATTTCAGCCTGTAGAGTTAAATCCACTGTGTGACCCTGCTGCCGATCAGTTCTTCGTGCCTGCCGTGTCCGCAGATTACCGTCTTAAAAGAAGAAGGAGTCGTCCTCCAATCAGAAACAGCAACGCGTCTAATCCCCTCTTAGTCCGACTAGCAGCCATCGATTGATCTATGAACTAGGATACATTATTGTAGTCGTGTGCTACTACTGCCATATTTCCAACTCTTTTGTCATGACTTGGTTCTTCCTCCCCTCTGATGAGCTTTTTCTATGTAACTCAGAGCCATATTTTATAGGTTGTCTGTATTGTTTTTTATCTCATCATTATCAAGGTTTCCGTTGGACTTCCTCGCCCATGACCCTGCCCCCACTACTCCTCCCCACCCCGGCCCTTTACGTCAAACATGACCAAAAAGCAAGGAGAAATTCTTCAGTCGTCACTGCCGAACCAAGTTTAAAGGACCTCTAACAATGTTTACATGCAAAGCGATTGGGTGGCAGTTTGCCTGTGCTTCTCTCATCCGACCACTTCCCTTTCATTCCCTTGCTTTCCTGATACTTAAAGTTACTATTTAACTAAATGGGGAAACTTTCTTGCATGGTTTTCATATAAAATTCAATGTTTTCTTCATTTTTTACAATTCTTCTGTATTTTTATATTAAGTAATTTTTAATATTTTGGAGATATATGAATATATATGTATAGGCTGAGGAGTTTGGTGACAGTATAGTTCATGAATGAGATGAATCTGCCGTGGACTCTGTCTTTTTACAGCTCTCTAAATATTAATGCCACGTGTGTCGTCTTGGTCACCTGATGTTAGGGCTCAGAAATCTGCAGTGACTTGTTTACTTCCTGTTGGCCGTTCAATTGGAATCTCAATAATCTCGTCTCATCCGCCCCTCCCCCCCCCGTTTCCGAGTATATCCACTTTATCTAAATGTTTTCGACACACTACACGCTGTGTGATTTCTAAGTTATCCAAACTCCATTAGAGTTCAGCGAATGCAACATGACTACAGCTAACTGTAACAAACATTAAATGGGAGTGTATAATTATTTATCCAACCTCTGGATTTCTTTGTTTTCTTGAAGCTACTATGACTGATTTCTTTGACTGAATGGATTCATGCTGTTTCCAACTGGCCGGTGATGGCGCTTTGACCACTTTGCAAACATGTAACCTGACAACAAGAGGATCAAAGCTGAGTCCCAATTCAGGATCCGCCGCCTTCAAATGGGCCAGTCCTACACAGATGTGTCCTCACTGAAGACCAGAGTTGGTCCAAAACAGAATGTTTTGACCCCCAAATAAACCCAAGAAAATAAACTCCCAACAACTAATTTGCAGACAGGAATGTGATACTATGATAATCAAATCAAACTCAAGCATTATTCAGAACAAATGCCAAGAGTCAGTGCAGGTGTGACGTGTTTCATTTCAAAATGCTTCTACATCCGTGGGCCTTGGCTTGGTAGGGACGCTGTCACGAAACAAGCAGGTCAGAAGGTGAAAATTATCCAAAACCTGGGGTGATACAGGATTTTTTTGGTTTAATGCTTACAAAACTAATTTGGTTTTTATATCGATAGTCTCAACAATGATTTTGCATAGACCAGGTATCTTGTGTCAGGCTTTTAATCCTCACAAATTATAGTTAACACTTACTGCATTGAGGTGGAGGTAGTGTGGAGGGTGTCCAATCATACCTAGGGCCCTAAAGATGCTCAGAGCACCTCTGGACGATATGTTGTGTTGTCTTAATTTAGGCCAAAGAACCAAAAAGACGCCACAGTTTCATTCCTGACATTTTTATATGGGACATTTAAGGAGGCGGGGCCTGTGACGGGACGCAGCTGCAGCTGTAGCTGTCATCACCATTTTATACAACTAACATTTCATCCCATGACAAGAGCGGGACTGCCAAAGTGCTCGTGACATGACTTTCAGTGTGTCCTTTGGCTGCAAAAGAGACACACTCTCGACACGAATGACGACGCGTTTCCTCTTCTTTCTTTCTTTCTTTTTTTTTTTTTTTATTCTATGGCTGAACCTGAACAGAACACATGTGCTCCTACAATCAGTGCAAAGTTAATATTGTCATAAAAGTGAATGGAGTGAATTGATCATGCTGTCAAGTGTGTCAGTGACAGGAAATGGGAGACGGGGGCAATCAGCCAATCATCACCCAGCAAAGCTTTAAGAGTTCTCTGCCAAAGCTGTTTCCTCATTGCTTTTCTTCTTCTTCTGCACAACCCTGTGCCCCCCTCCCCCCACCCTCCATCCCCCTATCCTGGATGAGACTGTCCCTCTGCTGTTGCCATGACGTTGGTGTGGCTGTGGTGGTCATCTGCTGGACTGGTCGCCCCTCACGTCTTCATGCCAGTTGCACAGCACAGACCCACCGTCAGAGATGCTCTCGACCTTTTTTGTGTTTCCTGGTTTCAGCCACGTCCCAAACAAAAAAAAAAAAAAACAGGATGAGTCTCAGCTACGGACTGAAAGTCTTCACCTGGTTTGAGTTTTCTGAGGGTTTACTTTGTGGAGTCATACAAGAGCTAAGTTTGCCCGTTTTGCATTAGGACGTGTACATGGAGAAGGAACTCGCTTCTTATCCAGTCATTGTTGCATTTTGGCTGCGTCGTTTCCTCTTCAGAGCGCTGCCTTTTTTCTCAGAACAGCTTCCAGCAGTCGGATATGAAAGGAAATCTACGGAGAAACTTTACATCCTCTTCAGAAATCAAAAATTCAAAAGAAAAAACAAAAAAAAAGGAACAAAGAACTGGAATATCACACCTGGAATAGTCATAATCACTCCACAGCATATATCTCTATATATTTATATCTATATATATATATATTAGATGTAAATAAATAGACGTATGACATGAATGGTTTCTCAGTTGACCTTTGCAAAAAAGACTGAAAAAGAATTTGTTTTCTGTAACTACTATGATACACAGTAATAGGCGTTGGTGTTATTTTTGTATAAACATAATATCACCTATGTGGCATGCATGACATATATACAAAATTTGGTGGTTTAAAGCAATATGTCCAACCTGGTGCGATTGGTTCCGTCGTGTTCTGTGTAGCCTAAAGCCACTCTTTTACCGAAAGAGATTTAAAAAGAAAAAAAGGACAAAAAAAATACAGAAGAAAGAATAACTGCATTTGGATAAAAACTTAACTGTTCAGTATATGTGTTTAATGTTCTGTGTTCTGCATGTTTTTGTAAGGAATGAAACATCCCAAAATGTTGACTCGTGTTCCAAATGAATCTCAAACACATCCCCCGCCCCCGCCCACCCCCTCCTGGAAACACATGCAACATAACACACACACACAAACATACAGAGACTCACACACACACACACATGTATTTGCACTGTGAGGTGAAACACACTGAGGAAATTAAAACTGTGACTTCTGATGGATGTATATGATGAAAGATGAAGATTTGTCCTTTTTTTGTCCCTCCCATTGTCTCATTTTATCCAGAAACAGATTTTCCCGCTGTTTCTCAGCCTCCCCTGAACTCATCACACACATCTGTGCAGTGAGAGGATGAGGAGGGAGACAGGGTGACAGTTAGTAGGCCTTCATGTTAGTGTGTGTGTGTGTGATCTGCACGTATGTCATCATCATCATCATCTCACCAATCACATCCATTCATACTTTACATTATCCTCCTGCTGATGAGAAGAAAGATGAGGATATTGGAGTTTGTTGCTCGCCGTTAAACATCGGCGTTGATGAGATAATTTCGTCCAACTGTAACAGTTTCCCCGAGTACAATATGAACTCTCCAGATTCCACATCTAACAAAATGTGTCATTCATTTTTAAAAAAGAATTAATTAAATATCTTGTATGTTGCATATCTTGGTTGAAGCTCTGTAACAATCAGATTCAACAGATCCGAGATTAAAATGTTGGTTTATGTAAATGATCTGTTCATTTCGTGTTATAATTTTGAATCATTGTCATTCTGACGGTTTACAGTCGTCTTGTTTTCACTGTGATGATGGATTTTAAAACTGCTCTCATTTAAATCTGTGTGTATGAACAAAAACAAGAGCAACAGACAGAGATCATGTGTATATATATATATACATATATACATGTGTATATATATACATATATGTATATATATACATATATATGTATATATTATAACAAATAAAAACACATCTTAAACTTTAAATCTGTAAAGCAAATGAACTTGCAGACAAATCAGTATAATCAGGCTGTAAAGCCTGTAGTATCATTATTATTATTATTATTATTATTATTATTATTATTATTGTAGTCAAACACCTGCAGAGGTAACAACATTCCCATCAGTGTCAGGTTACTTTGTCTTCAGGGTGAATTAGGTTGATGTTAAGATGCTAAAAGATGGTGGATATAGTTAAAAACTTAACCTGCTTAGTAACACTGTCATCATCATCATCATCATCATCATCATCAATGTGTGGAAGCTGTGTTTGTTATTGAAACGCAGAGGACGTGACTCAGTGTCTTCAGTCTGTGGTCCCATCTACAGTTTGTGAACCAAAATAAAAATTCCCTGTGCTTCCCTGTGTGTGTGTGTGTGTGTGAGTCGCTGTGTAAAGGTGTGTTTCCTCAGTGTGTGTGTGTGTGAGTCGCTGTGTAAAGGTGTGTTTCCTCAGTGTGTGTGTCACCTTTCCCCTCGTCCACTCTCGCACCTCGTCAGTTTCTAACATCCTCCTGTTTGCTTCGATCTATGCAACAGACTCTCCTCCAGTTCCGCCCCTGTGGCTCATCCACTCTCTCCACGCTCTCTCTCTCCCTCACACACACACTCACTCACTCACTCACTCTGTCTGCCTGTCTCCGTCTTTATCTGCTTTTTTACTTTTCAGTTCTTTCTACAAACAGAACCACGATACCTGTACATTGATGTGTGTGTGTGTGTGTGTGTGATTGTGTGTGCTCGTGCATGCACGTACGCGCACACACTCACGTTGTTTTCTTTACTTTTTTGTAAGATATGATCATGTGGAATGCCTTTGGTCTTAGTGTCATGTCGTTTGAACTTAAGCTGAACAAAAGATGATAATCAAGCAACTGAGTAAAAGTTGTGACAAAAGTATATACATTATATATATATAATATATAAATATATACAAATCTATATACATAAAATAAAGCCATTGGAATTTCAAATAAATCTGTGTCAATTTGTGATTTTTCACAGTGTTGTTTTTTTTCCCCCTCAGAATTGTTTTTAGTTTACCAGGATAATCCCACTGAGATTTTCAAATCTCTTTTCCAAGAGCGTCCTGGCTAGTGATGTGAAATCTAATGACTTCTTCTCTCTGAGAAAATAGTCTCACAATGTTATCAAACAATTAATCATCAGTGACTTCACAGCAGCTACGCTTCACACAGTGCTGCGTCTCTGTAAAAGAGAGCTGGACCATAAACAAGGAAACATGAGTTTAAGAGCTAAAGATATCGGCCTCGGGTCACCTGTGCATGTTCCTGTGGATGAGAGGAGCTCAGGACAAAGAGCTGCCGTTACAAAAAAGTGAGTTTTAATAACCTACTGATGAATCGCGACCATCAACACGTCCAGAGATCCTGTCCACTGTGTGGACACAAGCCTTCCAAGATCACAAGGAAACTCAAAGTGCCCTTTAAGTAAGATAACCATATAATTATATAAAAATGACTTCATTTTCAGGGTCCAAAAAGTCCTGAAACCTGAATTCAATTTGCATGTAGGTCATCTCACATGATGTCCATTTTGTAAACAGCTCAGCTCAGACTGGAACATGGGTGCGAATTGACAAGTAGAAGTGTGCATGGTTGCAGGTGTGTGTCCGTGTCTTTCATTTGCTTCGTCATTTGAGTGTCTTCTCTCATCTTCTAGTGCTAAACAGCAAAATCTCTCAGTGACAGACGGCGACGCTGATTCAACGTGCTGAGTTGGCGGCAAAGCCTTTGTCCTTGCTCCTGTCAACACTGACCAGAGCCAGGATCATGGTCATCCAAAGACTGACCGGTGACTGTTGTTGCGGCACGTCAGAGGCTTCAAAATCATGGAGGGGTAATTTGCCTCTGTAAATGGAAGGGCCATGGGCTGGGCTGCCCCTGAGCAAGGCAGCCAACCCCCCCATTGCTCCCCAGGCATAAAATAAGTGCTGCATATTGTTCCTGTGTCCAGCTTTTGTATTCAGTGCTGGTGAGTAATAAGGATGGGTTACATGCAGAGGTCAAATTCACTGTCATTAATCGGTGTGTGTGCAAAAAAGTATTTATTCTCATTAATCTATTGGGCGACAGCAGCGTGACAGGATCTCTGACAGCATAAACCAATTCTCACTTCTCCTTTTTGAAATAATCACACACAACTCACATGTGTGTGTGTATGTGGTGTTTCATCCATCCCAGAATGCAGTGCTGCACTTGTTGGCTGCTTTCGCCCTTGCTCTGCATCAATGCAGTGGGGCAGGAAGTGTTTTTTCGTCTCCCTCTCTTCAGATGCTCAGTGCAATGCTGCCACCAAATGGTGGAAGGCTGCGCTGCACGTGGAGCACCTGCTGCAGATGTGCACATAGAGAAATGTTATTATAACATTTTACTGAATCATCGAAATAAACCTGGAAGATGAAAATAAAGACTTGATTCCCAGACTGGACGGTTTGGGTAAGATATCGAATTGTCACAGATATGATGAGTGATGCTGTTTGCCTCAGTTCAATAATTACTGTGTCATAGATTTATATACCATTACATTATATAACACAACTATATTTGCTACTATACTCCAAAACAAGAATGAGAATTTAAATATATGAATGCTCACAGTCGTGGTCTTGGCTGTGAGCATCACAGCTCACAACACATACTGTATATATCTCATTTTTAATGAAGAATGATGAATATGTATATATATATATATATATATATATGTGTATATATATGTATATATATATACACATACATATATACACATATATACATCTATAAATATATATACAGTATGTGTGTGTATATATGTATATATACATATATGTGTATATATATGTATATATATATACACATACATATATACACATATATACATCTATAAATATATATATGTGTGTGTATATATGTATATATATGTGTGTGTATATATGTATATATATATATACACATACATATATACACATATATAAATATATGTGTGTATATATATATATATATACAAATCATTAAAAATGATATATATATTATATATATATATATATATATACATATATTTACACTTCATCATCATTTTGAATATATCCTGGTATTTAATATTCATATTTTACTTCATTTTTATTCTAATAGGCCATATTTTTCTATGTTTGTATTTTCAAATGCATGTTTATAATTGTTACCTTTTTAAGACGACTGTCTTAAAACACTGTAAATTTCACTGTTGTGGGAAATAATAAAAGATTATCTTATCTTATCTTATCTTAATTGGCACTGAACTATAAAAAACGTTTAAATGCAGTCTTTGCAATTTGCAAATTGGTTGCTTTTGATTTGATTCTGATTAGAAAATGATTAAAAATTCAGTCCTACTGGAGTCACACTAATGATGGTCCACAGTGGACAAGGTAGACTTGAATATCGATGAGTTTCCAACGGTTTGGACGAGTTGAACACAATATTCTTAGAAAGATGCACTCCCTCTGACTTGTGTTGCATAATTCAGGATGAACTGGTTTGACAAGCGTCCACGTGCTGTTCAGTGTTTACCTGAGTCTCTGATGTGTTATTGACTCACATGTCTCCATGATGTTAATGCCTGCAGGGGAACACACACACACATATGTCTGTATAGCATTCATAGTGAGGACATTCACTGACTGGCCCCTTATCTTAACCCTAACCATCACAACTAAGTGCCTAACCCCTAACCTAAACCTAAAACCCTGAAAAAGCCACCACAATGCTGAGACTAAAGCAGCTAAATGGAATCCAGGAATATTTTATTCTTTCCAACATGTGCATTTCCAGTTGTGACCTGTCAACAACATGATGAAACTTAAATTTTCATCCATCCATCTATCCATCCATCCATCTATCCATCTATCTATCTGAATGTTTTGGGACTGTGGGAGGAAACCGGAGAGAAAACACACACACACACACACACAAATGCAAACTCCATGCAGAAAGGCTCTTGTTTTCTGACTGAGTCAAGAACCCGGGCCTTCTTGCTTCAAAGGCAAGAGTGCTAACCACTACACCAACGCCTATCTTGCCATATTACAGAAAAACAAACAAATCATCCTGAATCTGTCCATTTATTTGGATGTGCTCGAGTTATCCCACACCCTTGACAAAATCATAATTTCAATAGGTTAAGTAGTTTCTGATTTAAGACCGCTTCTTGTGGTTTGAGTTAAAGGAAATGTCATCTCTTTATTCCTTTTCTTTTCCTACAAATGTCTTCACATCATTGCAAACTTAATGGACTTAATCACCGATGTGCCTCATCCCTCCACCCACGAGCATTTGACAGTGGCCGACGTTTCTCCCTGAGGGAAGCTCGTCCAGGAAGGTGTTGTCAAGACAACTGCATTTCTAACACTGACTATGAGGACACTGCAGCAACCAGAGACTCCAGGTTCTTTGGGTTCATTAGCGTTGGGGGTGTGGTGTCGATGGTGGAGGTCATGTCAGGAAGCTGGAGAAGAGCTCCAGGCAACAGGCATCTTAACTACAGACGGAGAAAAGTTTGAACCTGAACAGCTGCAGACTGTTGATGTGCTGACTCATCCCAGTGAGTCTGCACCTTCAGTATCAGTGAAAACCATTCAGTCCCATTTCTTTAAACTCCTCTTTGTCAAATGCTTGAATTTCCCCAAAGAGGAAACGGGTGCGGATTAGACCAAAGTATAGAAAATCATAATCCCCCATCATCATCATCATCATCATCCTCCGCTTATCCGGGGCCGGGTCGCGGGGGCAGCAGTTTCAGCAAGGGACCCCAAACTTCCTTTTCCTGAGCCGCATTGACCAGCTCCGACTGAGGGATCCCGAGGCGTTCCCAGGCCAGAGTGGAGATGTAATCTCTCCACCTTGTCCTAGGTCTACCCCGAGGCCTCCTCCCAGCTGGACGTGCCTGATATACCTCCCTTGGGAGGCGCCCAGGAGGCATCCTCACCAGATGCCCGAACCACCTCAACTGGCTCCTTTCAACGTGAAGGAGCAGCGGTTCTACTCCGAGCTCCCCCCGGATGACCGAGCTTCTCACCCTATCTCTAAGGGAAAAGCCAGCCACTCTCCTGAGGAATCCCATTTCGGCCGCTTGTACCCGCGATCTCGTTCTTTCGGTCATGACCCAACCTTCATGACCATAGGTGAGGATGGGAACGAAGACTGACCGGTAGATCGAGAGCTTTGCCTTCCGGCTCAGCTCCCTTTTCGTCACAACTGTGCGGTAAAGCGAATGCAGTACCGCACCAGCCGCTCCGATTCTCCGGCCCATCTCCGGCTCCCTCGTCCCCTCACTCGTGAACAAGACCCCGAGATACTTGAACTCCTTCACCTGGGGCAAGGAGTCATTCCCTACCCGGAGAAGGCAATCCACCGGTTTCCTGCTAAGAGCCATGGCCTCAGACTTAGAGGTGCTGATCCTCATCCCGACCGCTTCACACTCGGCCACGAACCGATCCAGTGAGCGCTGAAGGTCGCAGGCCGACGAAGCCATGAGGACCACATCATCTGCAAAAAGCAGCGACGTGATCTCAAGCCCGCCAAACCACAACCCCTCTCCCCCACGACTACGCCTCGATATCCTGTCCATGAAAATCACAAACAGGATTGGTGATAAAGCGCAGCCCTGGCGAAGGCCAACACCCACAGGAAACAGGCCTGATTTTGTGCCGAGAACCCTGACACAGCTCATACTTTGGGCGTATAGGGATTGGATGGCCCTAAGTAGTGCCCCCCTCACCCCATACTCCCGCAGCACCTCCCACAGTATCTCCCTGGGAACCCGATCATACGCCTTCTCCAGGTCCACAAAACACATGTAGACTGGATGGGCGTACTCCCAGGCCCCCTCCAGGATCCCTGCAAGAGTAAAGAGCTGGTCCGTTGTTCCACGACCAGGACGGAATCCGCATTGTTCCTCTTGAATCTGAGGTTCGACAACCGGTCGAACCCTCCTTTCCAGTACCTTGGAGTAAACCTTACCAGGGAGGCTGAGAAGTGTGATGCCCCGGTAATTGGCACACACTCTCAGGTCCCCCTTTTTGAAAAGGGGGGCCACCACCCCAGTTTGCCACTCCTTTGGCACTGACCCCGACCTCCACGCAATGTTGAAGAGACGTGTCATCCAAGACAGCCCCTCCACACCCAGAGCCTTCAGCATTTCTGGGCGGATCTCATCAACCCCTGGGGCCTTGCCACTGCGGAGTTGTTTAACCACCTCAGTGACCTCCCTCAGGGAGATTGACGATGATCCCCCATCAGCCTCCCTCTCTGCCTCCACCACAGAGGGTGCAGATGTCGGATTCAGGAGTTCCTCAAAGTGTTCCTTCCACCGTCCGGTTACCTCCTCAGTCGAGGTCAACAGTGTCCCATCCTTACTGTACACAGCTTGGATGGTCCCCCGCTTTCCCCTCCTGAGGCCCCGAATGGTTTTCCAGAAACGCCTTGGTGCCGACCGATAGTCCTTCTCCATGTCCTCTCCGAACTTCTCCCATACCCGCTGCTTTGCGTCTGCCACAGCAGAGGCTGCCGCCCTTCGGGCCCGTCGATACCTTGCAACTGCCTCAGGAGTCCTCCGGGATAACATATCCCGGAAACACTCCTTCTTCAGTCGGACAGCTTCCCTGACCACCGGTGTCCACCACGATGTTCGAGGGTTACCGCCCCTTGAGGCACCTAAAGCCCTGGAGCCACAGCTCTCCACTACAGCTTTCACAATAGAGTCTTTGAACACTGCCCATTCAGGTTCAATGTCCCCAGCCTCCACAGGGATACAGGAAAAGCTCCGCCGGAGGTGAGAGTTGAAGGCCTCTCGGACAGGGGCATCCTCCAGACGTTCCCAGTTCATCCGCACTACACGTTTGGGTTTACCAGGTCTATCCAGAGTCCTCCCCCATCCTCTGACCCAACTCACCACCAGATGGTGATCAGTTGACAGCTCTGCCCCTCTCTTCACCCGAGTGTCCAGAACATGCGGCCTTAGATCAGATGAAACGATCACAAAATCGATCATCGACCTTCGGCCAAGGACACTCTGGTACCAAGTACACTTATGAGCGTCCTTATGCTCGAACATGGTGTTTGTTATGGATAGTCCATGACTTGCACAGAAATCCAATAACAAACGACCACTCTGATTTAGATCAGGTAGGCCGTTCTTCCCAATCACGCCTCTCCAGGTTTCCCCATCGCTGCCCACGTGCGCGTTGAAATCTCCCAGCAGAACTATGGAGTCCCCCGACGGAGCCCCTTGCAGGACTCCATCTAGGGCCTCCAAGAAGGCCGGGTACTCCGAGCTGCTGTTCGGTGCATAAGCACAAACAGCAGTCAGGGCTTTCCCCCCCGCAACCCTAAGGCGCAGGGAGGCGACCCTCTCGTCCACCGGGGTAAACTCCAACACAGCGGCGCTCAGCCGGGGGCTTGTGAGTATCCCCACGCCCGCCCGGCGCCTTACACCCTGGGCAACTCCAGAGAAGAATAACTTCCAACCCCTATCCAGGAGTGTGGTTCCAGAGCCAAGGCTGTGCGTGGAGGTAAGCCCCACCAGATCTAATTGGTAGCGCTCCATCTCCCGCACAAGCTCCGGCTCTTTCCCCCACAGCGAGGTGACGTTCCATGTCCCCAGAACCAGCTTCTGCCGCCCAGGTCCAGTACGTCGAGATCCCCGACCTTCACCGCCACCCATGTGGCAGCGCACCCGACCCCAGTCGATCTCCCTGCAGGTGGTGGGTCCACAGGAGGACGATGAAGAGGCCACGGGACTTGTTCGGGCTGTGCCCGGCCGGGCCCCGTGGTAGACCCGGCCACCAGGCGTTCGCTCACGGGCCCTCCGTCTGGGCCTGGCTCCAGGCGGGGGCCCCGGGCTTCCTCCGGGCAGGGTCACTCTCTTCCTCTGTTGTTTTTTCATGAGGTCTTTGAACCATTCTTCGTCAGGCCCCTCCGCTGAGACCAATTTGCCTTGGGAGACCCTACCAGGAGCACTAGGCTCCAGACAACACAGCTCTCAGAATCACAGGGGCACTCAAACCTCTCCACCACGGTAAGGTGATGGTTCCCGGAGAGGCATAATCCCCCAATTGAATTTAATTTCAAAGCTCCTGATTATGTAAAGAGTATAGCCGACCGGTGAGTGTGTAAAACTGTGCACACTGGGATGCAGGAGGCATTTTTGGGATTGTATCGATACAAATGAGCTCGCAAATGTCATTGTGTCTCTCCTCAGACGTAAAAATCATATGTTAGAGAGATTAGGGCACTGACGTCTGTTTCATTCATTTCATCATTAAGCCTCAGTGTGTGTGTGTGTGTGTCTGCGTGTGTGTGTGTGTGTGTCTGTGTGTGTGTGTGTGTGTGTGTGTGTGTGTGTGTGTGTGTGTGTGTGTGTGTCAGGGGGCTCTATAAAAGGTCTGGAGGTCGAACCTGAAGTCATTTTAGTGTCAAATCATCAGAGGAGGTGCTGTCACCAACACAGACAATGTAAGTTACCTTTATTTCTACAAATGTTCACGTCAGTGTTTTATTTCTATTTTGTAATTTGCAGCACGATTTTCATCTAGTTGAAGTTTTTTTTTGTGAATGTGATGATTTTATGTTTAACAGAGCTCTGAATTTCAATTTAGCATTAAAGGGAATTATGTTGTTTAAGAAACAAATATGAAAAGTAAATTTCAGCGTCTATGTTAACGATAACCTAAGGCTTGAGTTGATCACAGTACGATTTTATAAGATATCTAATCGATAAATCCTTGGCTTCTCTGTGATTTCTGTTTATGACGACTCAACTTTGTCTGTTTTGACTTGACGAAGCTCAGACTGGGATTTTAAACGTGTCTGCAATTTGATGTTGTATTTAATGTTTAGTGTATTATAATTAAGCCCATGAAGTCCATTCTAAGAAATCTGAAGGGTCAACAAGAAACTCAGTCATTACTAAACAGTCTTACAAAGTCTTTTTCTTTCTCTTTTGTTGTTACAGAAGATGCAGATGTCACACAGATCTGTGCAGTGGATCGCTGTCATGCTTCTCGTTCTCTTCACATCTGGCCAGTGCCAACAGGAGAGGTAAACGGATAGATATATGTTAAAGCTACTTGTGCTGGACGATGAAATTACAGAAACATTTGGTGTGCAACACAATAACACATTACAATGACTATGTCTGTTTCATTCAGGATTTTTTTTGTGGCACTGATAAAGAATCTGCCTATAGAAGAAATCTATTATTCAGAATCACAGCAAAAAACAACAACAAAAAAACTACACGTTACATTTTAGTTCACCACAGTTCACACCTGAGCTTTTTTCCTGAATAGTTTCTCAACAAAACAGGGTTGTTGTTTTTTTATTGCACAACTGAAAATTGCCAGCTGAGAATGTCAAAGAGGGGAAACTTATTTGCATAAATCAGATTAAAGTTTCAATAATTCATGTGTGTCATAATAAATGATATGGTATTTATTTCACAGTCCAATATTTGGTTGTCCCTGTCTTTGCTTCCATGTGACTCTGATATTGCTCGTACCATTGTTACGATGTAACATGAGGATGCATCGATCTTGACTGATCTTTCTCGCTCTTCCCTCCGGCTTCTTTCAGCCGCCGAGCTGTGACTGAACACCAGCTCATGCACAACCGTGGACAAAGCATCCAGAGTCTCAAGAGACTCATCTGGCTGTCCAGTGCCATTGAGGGTCTCCACACCGCCCAGACCCGCTCCGCTGCTTTCAACCCCACTAAGATCCTGAACTTGGATCTGAATCCAGCGCTAGTCCCTGCTGCTCGGACCCCTCAACCTGCACGGGTGCAGAACCTCCTCAGAGACTTCTTTAATCCCTATCTGACTCAACTGACAGACAGAGAACCCTAACATTGACGCAGAGAAATTGTATCTGCTGAAAAATATTCAGCTATAGACATATCCAAAGTTCTCAAAAAACTCTCTCAGTTTTTGTGTCAGACATGACTGCAACAACATTTGAGATCCATGCATGTTTGAGAATGTCGGTGTCTTCATATGAAAACAAATTCAAAATGTGCTTTTTTCGGAAACTTATAGCTCGGTCATTGTTGTTCATCTTTGAGCTGCAAATTTTCTGACGCACAAATGCCATGTTTGTAAATAAAGAAGTCCTTATTCTAATGCCCTGTTGTCACACTATCAGTCTGTAACTGAAATCCACTTCTTGGTGTTTGATATATTCTTGTTATAGCTGTTTCTTCTCTATGGATTCTTTGTGTTTAGATATGAAAAGAAGAAGAAAGAAAAGCCAAAAGGCTAAAGTGTTTTTGCTCTTTTCCCTATAGAACAGTTACTGTTGTTCAGTCTGAACTTTGAAGAATGATCCTCAATACAAGAAATAACTTTTATAGGTTTAACTTGTCTGGGGCATACAATAAACCCTATTTATCTGTCTGTCTGTCTATTTGTCCAAAAGTAAAATAGCAGATAAAGACGGAGACAGGCAGACAGTGTGAGGGTACCACCTGAAATAAAATTGAACTCTCCAAGTCACACATTATTGCCAGCAAAGTCAGCTACAGACTTTTCATTTATTCCCAATAAGATCATTGCTCTCTCATCATCCTCCTTTTCCTCACATATACTTCACACACTGTAATATAGGTATGAAATTAGATTAAGATGGAGCAAGAGATTAAGTGACGCTAATTATTGTTATTGAATGTATTTATTTTTGCTAGTTGTTTCATTTTTTACACGCTCTACGCTTCATTTTGATCACATACCCTGGTATATCAGTATCTCTGATTTTCCTCCAAGTACCACCAGAGGACACTCAGGTTTTATGACGTGTACTATGGTCTGTTGTATGTTTGCTTATTTCTTGTATTTGTTCTCACTGTTCTTACCTTCATTGTTCGTTTTTCATTATCTTCTCTTGAGACCAACCTGCCAATGTGATTGGAGATGGAAATCAGTCACCTTGCTACAATCTCACATATTTACATCAATATGCACTGTCTCCATTTGTATTATATTTCGTTCCAATCTGTCCAATGCCTGGGAATCTGGACTCGGTGCTTGACTACTCTTGCCACCATGATACATTCTCGCGAGATCTCAGTGACGGCTAACGGGAACTAGCGTACTCCGTGTCAACCACAGTGTCACCAGTCGTGCCGATACTGTACATCAGTAGAGGTGCTCTCGGTATTCCAACTCTTTACGGACAAACCGCAAACTAACCGCCAACAGAGAGCTGCTGTCTGTCGGATTGTATCACCGCCGCATCCCCCCGGACTGTCCGTGGCTCTCGTCCTTTAATCGGCCAGGTCAGTCGGCACATCCGTCAGTTGGTCAGGTTAGCTAGTCGGACTAGCATTGGCTAGCACATAGGGAGGTGTCAGTGGTGTAGACTGATCGATTCAGTTGTATGTGTGATATCCATCAACATTGTAATATTGAATAAGTGTGATTAACCACTGGACCCGCTTCCAAATATCCCCACTCATGCACAGCGTCAGTCCTAGAAATAGTAACGTAAATTTGGCTAACAACAATTATGCTAGGTAGCATTAGCAAACCGCCGACGTAGACACTTGATGGATGTGAAAGTGTCGCTCACGGAAACGATAAACTGTGTAACATCAAGTAGACTTGTCTTTGGTTTGTAAAGGGTTCAGTGTTTGGCTTGTCATTCGCCCCGTTGAAGGCACGTGTGCTGCTCAAGAGAACCACACATGTATGGGGGATGACTTTAGTTTGATCATATTTCTCATGTAATCATGTTATCGCCAACATTAACAACAACAAGTGTGACAATACCACGTGTGACAGTTCACACAGTTCGTGGGGCAGATAATATTACATTATATTAATATTAATTAACATTCTGTAAACATGTCAAAAGGCTAGTTACCATCTGTGGTCCATGATGCCTGATGTAACTCCCTGAATATGAATACAATTCTATAACTGGATCTAAGCTTGATAAAACATTTAATATTAATTAAAAGTAATATGTTTGTCTCTCCTGCCTTAGACCATTATTTATATTGATGCCATTGGTAATCATGGAGAAATATATAATTATCCATTATCTCCACTGGTTTCTCTTGTACTTTCCCAAAATAATAAAAGCAATGCAATCCTCTGTATGCCATATATTGATCCAGTCACTAGCATTTATGGTTTGTCTGACTCGGCCACATCTTGCTGCAAATTTTGTCACTGGATTTACGACACACAATTAATAACTTACTATGATCTGAAGGTCTAAACAGGACAGACTCCTTAGCCTAAGCATTAGCCAAACAATGTTTCATAGGCAGCTGCTTTCATGGATTGTGATATTTTCATTGGCTAGTGTTTTCATGTTTCTAGGTAATATCCAGCCCCACTGTGGATCTTTAGCCCCTCCAGTACGACAGTGGCAGAGGCAGAGCCATCAGGAACCAGACCAACAGGTAGCGGGGCTACATGAGCACACCGGGGCAACAGCAAGGGGGGGGCCTGCGTTCTCGCCGAGGCCTTGGCCGGGACAAGGACCCTGGGCAGGGCGTCGGCATGGAGGCAGACTGCTGGTTTGCTCCTGGAGTGCTGCGCAGGCTGATTGAGCTGCCCTCACCCCCCCTGTCCCGACACCAGCTCAAGAGACTGGAGGAACACAGGTACATTCTATGTATTGATATGTTTGTAACTAACTATAATGTCCAGAGAACTTGTAGTCTAATATTCTTGGGTTAGATTTTTACATACATTCAACTTTGAGTATAAGCAAGGAGGATTTATTTTTTGTTTTTATGTCAGTTTACAAAATTAAAGATTATGTAGCACAAAGTAAATTTGATAGCATCAGTTTTTAATGCTATTGCTTGGAACTGGGTGCAGCTTGACTTTCAGTATGCCTATATAACACTGGGAGAAAAAAACAATTTATTGCATTAGCCTGTCTAAAACTGGACTTAAAACCAGAAAAGATATTTGTCAGACAGAAATAGTACTAAAGTTGGACTAAAAGCACCCACATAATGTGATTTGATTTTAACATAATGTCTGTTTTTTTCATTATACCTCACATACTGTTTGGATTTATATGAGCAGAGGGCACTCATGTATTTAGCAGAAGAAGAGGTTATAGTGCAGAGAAACAAATGAGAGACGAGATGGGGCGGCCTCTGGGATGCACCTCTGCTGAGGCATAGCATTGCAACTTGTGCGGAGAACAGTGCAGCGTCAGCTATGCTGCTAATCGTTGTAGATGGCTACTTTTAAAATGTTTCCAACAGGGCTGAAACAAAAATACTAAATAAATATATAAATAATAATTAAAAAAAACAATCTCTTTTCATTTGTATGCTGTTTTTAAACCCATTCAATGTTTCCTCAGTTGAGGAAAGTACACCCGACATTTTATTGTCGCACCTGGGTGGCACCTATAAGTTACTGAGTTCCAGCTGGCTATTATTTGTCACTCCAGGTACAGCAGTGCAGGACGTTCCCTGCTCGAGCCTCTAATGCAGTGTTACTGGGAATGGCTGGTGGGACGAGTCCCTGCCTGGATTGCCCCAAACTTAATTACCATCATCGGTCTGGCCACCAATGTCTTCACCACCCTCGTGCTTGTCTACTATTGTCCAACTGCCACTGAACAGGTGAGTGCTCGTTCTTCAACAACCCTGCACTGTATCGTCTTTAAAACACAAATAATCTCAATTAATAATAATTAACCAGCAATAAAAAAGGTTAGCCTTGGTCATCTGGAAGAATTTGTAGTTTATTGATCAATGAAAGTTGCTGTGAAAAACAAAAGTGTTTATGGCATACAGTTTTGTAATGACTGAGTTAATGCTGATGAAATGTATGTTATACATACTCATGAATGTGTGTGTTGTCTCAGGCTCCTCTCTGGACCTACTTGTTGTGTGCTGTGGGTCTTTTTATCTACCAGTCATTGGATGCCATTGACGGGAAGCAGGCCAGACGGACCAATAGCAGCTCTCCTTTGGGTGAACTATTTGACCATGGCTGTGACTCCCTCTCCACTGGTGAGATTTGTCTCCCGTTTACCTTCACACTGTCTCTCTTAATATAATCTCATATGAATCGCATGTGTTGTTGTCTCCCTGTAGTGTTTGTGGTGTTGGGAACCAGTATAGCAGTGCAAATGGGCACCAACCCGGACTGGATGTTCTTCTGCTGCTTTGCTGGGATGTTTATGTTCTACTGTGCACACTGGCAAACATACGTGTCAGGAACACTGCGGTTTGGCATGTGAGTTGACAAGAGCGGCTTGAATTTGTGTTCTGATTTTTTTGTTTGTCTCAACGCAACAAGATTATTTACAACCACTAATTTCAGGGCTCAGTTGTCATGGCATAAAGTATATCCTTAGTGGGTCTGACAAAAGATTCACTAACATGATACCCAACACATTCCTTTTTCCTACCTCACCTAGCTGAGTACAAACATGTCATATTCCCTGAAAACTAAAACTCATAACCAAATAAACCAAAATAGAAAATATTATAGAATAGAAAAGATTAAGGGTTTTAAATTACCTAATAAAAACACATTAAAGATTAACCCCCACTTTATTGTGCCCTGATTATCCACTGAACACAAAGATCAGATCAAATTACTACATATGTAACAAATGTTGACACCATTGATGAAATTATAAAAAAAAAAAAAAAAAGATCAGCTGGAAATAATATAGTGAGTAATTTAATTTGCTGCTGCGTAGCTGACTCATCTGATTCTACAATGACCTCTGACCTCGGGAGATGGAGAATTTAAATTCAGTCTGTTCTGTTTGAAGGGCTCGTCAGGGCCATGAGATGAGCTAAATTAACCTTTAAACCTACCTAGTTTTTACATTACAGTACATTACAAAAAAACACACCCACATTTCTAAAGCTCAACATTTAAACCATGTTTAGAATTTAGCACTACTGTGTTTTTTTTTTTGTTTAAATGTGGAGTTACTGTGATAGTAGTGACTGAGTCACTTGTACTGATGACGTTTCTTCTTCGGCTTCTTTGCTGTTAAATCCTGAACCTTAAAAATCAAACAGCGTTGTGTATAAGATCACAGCCGTGTCCACTCATGTCCCGCTGTGTGTTGTGGGAGAAGGTTGTAGGCTACTTGTGAATGTCACTAATCCTCACTGTACATATTGTGCTTTTTCCTCTCACTCAGCATTGATGTGACTGAGGTGCAAATCTTCATAATAGTCATGTATTTGCTGGCCGCTGTGGGAGGATCAGCTTTTTGGCAGTCAATGGTAAATTTAGTTGGTTGTAATTCTTTCAGATTAATGTGAATGATGGCATAATTATGTTGTAATGTTTATAATTCTAATGCATCGTTGTTTTGGCTTTCTTGCTGTAATTAGTATCAGTAATACAACTAATGTGTCCCTGAATGCCATGCGTTTACAATGACCTAACTCTGCTCATGGAGCTTTATTGTGAATGTAAAGATGAATTCAAAAACTACTAAATAGTTGACCGATATAACATGTATGTCTTGAGATAGATGTGGCATTATAATTTCCTAATGTTTGTTTTCTAATGTTTCACTTCCCAGATTCCACTCCTAAATATTCAGGTGAAAATGGTTCCAGCCATCTTCACTTTTTTAGGAGCCATTTTCTCTTGCACCAATTATTTCAGAGTTATTTTTACAGGAGGTGTGGGCAAAAATGGATCCACAATAGCAGTAAGTCTGAAAACCTTCAAGTTTTCCTCCAAGTAGATATCAGGGATCAGCCGATACGATACTGAGTAAAAGTCTGATACTAGTCAAAATCCCTGGATTGGATATTGGAAAGATTAAAAAGTCATGTTGTGAGCTGTTTCTTCTTCATGGGAGAATATTTGTTACACAGTTATGTCTTTGAAATCACTTGAAATGACTTCACACAAAATGTGTTGTTAACATAGTTCATAGTTTAATACGTCTCAAATGACTATCCGGCTGATGTTGGTGTATATACTTAGGTAATGGAAAAATGATAATGTGAGGTAGAGTGCTGCTGTATTATAACAAATTCTGCTGGAAAATTGAGAAAAAGGTGAGGATAAGTTGATGTCTGTCTGTTCTGCAGAGCAGTTCCAGTGTGTTTTTCTGACAACTGCCTTTTCGTCGTCTCTGTCTACAGGGAACCAGCGTCCTCTCTCCCGTCTTACATATTGGCTCAGTTATAATTTTGGCGATAATGATTTATAAGAAGTCCGCTGTCCAGCTGTTTGAGAAACACCCGTGTCTTTATATCTTGGCATTCGGTTTTGTCTCGGCCAAAATCACCAACAAATTAGTTGTAAGTAAATCTATAACCTTATCTACCAGTTTCCACTTAGAGGATGTGTTTGTTGTGTCTGACGCTGACTCTGTTGCCTCCGTGTGGTTTGTATGTGTTTGTCCACAGGTAGCACATATGACAAAAAGTGAGATGCATCTTCATGACTTGGCCTTCCTTGGCCCTGGACTACTGTTCCTGGATCAGTATTTCAATAGTTTTATTGACGAGTACCTGGTGCTGTGGATTGCATTGGTAAGTACAAATGTAATGCAGGCTTTGGATGAATGTTCTCTGTAATGGTTACATCTACACACTAAAGGTTCTACAGTATTTAATTAGTCTGTGTATATGACATCAATTAATCTGTCTATTATTTTATGTTGATTAATCTGGTCCATACAATGTCACAAAATGGTAGAAAATAGCAATGTCCTCTCAAAAAGAAATATATTCAGTTAGATGTAAAGAACTGTGCGAAACGTGGACTCTTAATCTTTCATTAATGAGATATTAAATAAATAAATAAATATATATATATATATATATATATATATATATATATATATATATACATACAGTATATATATAATCAGACAATATATCAATCTGTGAGACGGTGAACATTTTGACATGGATTAAAATGAGGGTGTTGTTTATTCTTCTTTTCCTGGCATTGGTGTGTTTCTGTGTTGTAAGAAGTGTTTTCTTTCTCTCCTACAGATCATTTCCTTTTTTGACTTGGTGCGTTACTGTGTCAGTGTTTGCAACCAGATCGCCTGCCATCTTCACATTTTTGTTTTTAAAATCAAGCCATGTTCAGTCTTCATTTCCGCTTCCCACTGAGGACACGCCGGCCATTACTGACTCTGTTCCTTCCTGTTAGCCACACTCATCTCTACTTCCCTCTGTTTTCCATGTAGAGATGCAGGGGGGTGATGTGATGTACAGTAAGTGCTTCTGCCAACTGAATGTGAGGACATATAATATATATTAAGATACTGGAGTATTACTGAATTTGTACCTTCTGCCCCAGTAACAATAATTCTCCTTGTGAAAAAACTCATTGTTACACAGCGCAAATATTTCAGGAAGAGTACAGGTGCTACTCATTGTTTTCAAGGAGAGAAACTTACATGTGTTGTAACTGTCCATGTGCAAGAAGATGTATAGGAAATCAATCAAACTCTTTGCTTTTGATTATAATTTTTTGTAATATTTGCATAACGTTATCTTTTTGCTATTGTAAATACCAAACTGTTATGGTGTCTATGCTTCTCTTTTAATTTAAAAATCTTGCTTTGGAACATTTATAAATCCTTCTTCCATGTCTATGATTTAAGGCAACTTCATCTCCTACTGATTACGTGAAGCTAGCCAGTTCTTCATCGTTCATCAGCAAAAGTTGGTTTTGGAAGAAACTTAAAAGTCTTGACACATCAAAATGTCACATTTTGTGTTATAATTGAAGTTGGTTTATTATTTGCTGAAATGCTCACTTGTTTGGTTAAGGCTTCTTCTATGCATAATGAATTATTTGCTTTGCACACGTTTGTGGTATAGGTCAAAGGTTGAAATTCACTTGATTCACAGTGGGAGGTTTCCAGCTGAGGGTGGAGGGTCTGAAAGTTTACCTTTGACGTCACAAATTCACTTTTATGTTTAAGTTTTCACACATTTGAAGGTGAATAGGTTTTACATCAATATTGAATCAATATTCACTTAAACCTTGTTTAACTTAACTGCTCTTTTGTTACTTATCACGCTGCTGGTACTCTGCCCTCAGTTACTCATAACCTGTTCTATATTTCCATTGTTTACGAACAATGAAAAGACAAAACCAACAAGGTGCTGTCCAAATATACTGTGTTAAAGCTTGCTGGTTCATACTGAAGACAGACCGATGTTTAAAAAGACCTCACAGATATGCAGTTTCATTTTTATAAAGGCTCAGTCAGTTTCTGAAATTGCTGTTTACTGCAGTTTTTTGGAAATATCATTCAAACAGGAATAAATTATGCATTTGTACGACTGCGTTTCACAGTGGATATGTTAGAATTTCTGAACAACTATGGAACTCTTTATTTATTTCCAAGAATTGGATTTGCTTTAAAGGAATTAAGCTCTTGAAATATGCAGTGTTTTTTTTTTTAAAAGTGAAATTTGTGTACAAATCAAATTCTACCATTCGCTGGACCAACTATCCACTGCCACGACAGTTATTAATGTTATTAAAACACACACACACTCCTGCCTGTGCCTCACTGCAGACGTCCACTAACTAAACAACTGTTGTTGACACATGTAATTGATGCTAAGTTTCCTCCACAAATCATACCTGCTGAGGTAGAACAGGTGTACCGAATGAGTAGGAGATGAGGTCACATGACGACGTCACAGTTCATAAAGTTGGTGACCGATGAGAATCATATGAAACTCTGTCTTTGGCTGCTGGTCGATCCGCCTCCACAGCCACCACCACCGTCATCTTATGCTTTTGTTGCACCGCGTACTGAGTCGGGTGAAGCTGTACTGACAGCCAGTCTTAGAAAACGTCAACAGCTCAGATCAGTGTCTTTCTTTCACATTTTGTGCCTGTTTTGATTTCAATTTCATTGAACAGTCAGATCCAATATTAAGCTTCTGGTTTATTTAAGTTGATGTTGAAGATAATGTACTGTATGTATGAAAACATGACAGAATTTACACTGTTGAGAAAAAAACCCTGTTGGCTCATAGGAATAAAGCATTCCATACAGAAGTGTTAAAGGTTCATTTCACCCACGTCACAAACTCTTTGTCCTTTTAACGAGACAATATTAAAGAATTGTAATGGATATTGTTTGAGTTACCTTTTTTAAAGTGGAGTCATAGGACATTGGGAAGATTTATTCTTCATTTTGAGCAAAGCAAGTCAACATTAAACGGTAGTTTACAAGAAAAAAGTAACAAGAGTTGTCATTTTACATGACCAAATGTGGGATGTTTGATGACAGTGTGTTATTTTATCAGGGAAAAGCCAAATGTGACATTGAGAATTTTAATTATGTGAAGGTGCCATACAACATGATTGAAAGTGAGAAAGGGTCTTTATTTCACAGAAGAAAAGCATTAATCAGATGAGCAATATTTTAGGAAAATCATTGAGAGTAAAAAGTAACTTTCATGAGAAAAGCCCTGAAAAAAGCATATGACTGAAAATACAAAATGTTTTAGACTGTATTATCGTAATAATTTTATGTCGCAAATAGAGTTGTAATAGTCTAATTAGTGTAACCATATACATGTAGCACAATATAGGAGACATTTCTGTTCTTTGGATGACGTGTGTGTGTGTGTGTGTTGTATCAAGACAACACCTTTCACCCTGAGCATGTTGTCAATTCTTTTTTCACCGATGGCCAAAGCACTTTTATGACACTAAGTCATAATAATGAGATGCTATGTCATAATTATGAGATACTAAGTCAAAATAATGAGATAGTAAGTCATACTAGTGAGATATTATTTCGAAATTATGACGTAGTATCTCATAATTATAAGATATTTAGTATCTCATGAGATAGTATCTCATTATCAGCCTTCAGTATCTCATTGTTATGACTTAGTGTCTCATAGTTATGACTTAGTGTCTCATTATTATGACTTAGTATCTCATAGTTATGACTTAGTGTCTCATTATTATGCCTTAGTATCTCATAGTTATGACTTAGTGTCTCATTATTATGACCTAGTATCTCATAGTTATGACTTAGTGTCTTATTATTATGCCTTAGTATCTCATAGTTATGACTTAGTGTCTAATTATTATGCCTTAGTATCTGATTATTATGACGGGCTTCCATATATAGTAGATCAGTTTCATGTGAAACTGGATGCAGTTCCGACTGAGGCCGCTGCGCTGTATTTTGCAGGTTCTCCTACGAGACACAACTCAGGGTTGAGTGTGCCCTCCGTGTTGGCCTGTGATTGAACGACGCATGCGCACTATCTCCTTTAGCCAACAGCCGAAACAACACAACAGTAGAACTTATTTTACTCAAATAGAGGATTGTATCTGTGTCAGTGTTGTGACAATCACTGACATTTAACGGACAGCAGGTTTAAAAACACATTTTCTGAAGACTCGGAGGATTATGGTTGTCCGAGGATTCGAGTAACGTGAGTGCCATCACATGTCCCAGCAGAAAGACAAAAAAACGGTCTTTCTGTGGATGTGACTGATTGATTTCTTCAGTGCAGCAGCAGCGGGTTAGTCTGAATACACCGACACAACAAAACTTTATTTGTTATCACGTTATTACTCGTCTGTTATCTGACGTAGCTAACCGTATTAAGCTGCTTTATGTTGCTGTATAATTGTGAATAATTGTGTGTTAGTGTGTTCTGTGTGTGCCGTTACATGTTACTAATTGTTGTTTCACGATTTCTTTGTCGACGAAACACAGTTTTGAGTGAGTCAAAAGTTATTTTCGTAATGGAGTTTGGTGTATAACCGAATACTTTAGTGAAGCAGCCATCTTTATACCATAGTTCACTTCCTCATTGAGATCACATTCACAGGGACTTTCCTTTCTGATGACTTGACTTACAGTCAAATTAAGTTAAAGTTAGTTTCTAGAGCACAGGGTTTCCCGCACTCTTTGCAGGACACACCTTTTAAAGATGACAAACCATCAGGACCCAATTGCCAAAGTAAATCATAACAAGAACCAGGGCCGTTTCTAGTTTTGTGGGGAGCCCAAGTGAGATGCTGTTTGGGGCCCCTAGTTTACCAAACTACGAAGGAGATTCCTAACCTTTTAAATTAGATTACAAAATTTGTCTTAAGATGTCTGATGAGGAAATGAAACTTGAGTAGCAAGTTGCATGTTGAAGCGTGGGTTTATATCTTTGCAAAGAGAGAGTCAAGATGGACAACAGCACAGACGCAGGTTAAACATGGCTCTGAGGCACAGAGAAAGTTTGTATAGCTTTATAGTTGGTGCTCGCTTCCTAAGCTTATCAGTGCAGCTGGGAAAGATGACCTTGGTTCCCAGGAACAGGCAGGGACGATAATCATGTGTGGGTATTGCTTATGAAGATATGAAAATATGAAGATGAAACATACTAGGTTTGAGTAGTGTACAAGTGTGTGTATGTATGTTAAAACAAGCATTATATGAGAGCAATTGTGTTATTTTCCATGACAGGGTCTCAACCTCAAATGACTTAGGGGCCACTGAGCAACTAGTGTGATCATGTCATCCGGTCATGCAGGGAAAAACAAACTGTTCAGTTTATATGAGCTTAAATAATTAATATTTGTGGCAATATTCAACAGAATAATTGTACATTTTTAAAATGACTTATCTCTTCTTGCTGGCTTTCAGCTTTACCTTGATTTTTATTGTGCATGCATATCTTGTTTTGATTTGACTTATTTTACTCTTCTTATTGTTTATCTTGGTTTTATTTTTTGATTGAATTGTTCTTCATATTTGTTATGTTTTTAAATGCGCTATATAAATAAACTTAACATTGTAGCAGATATATACATTTATATATATATGTATATATATATATATATATATATATATGTGTATATATGTTTATTAGTGTTCTGCAGAGGATCCTGAAGTGTGTGTACATGTTTCACAGTTTGTGTTTGTGTTTGTGTGTAGGGCAGAGTTACCCAGCAACAACACTCGGCCAAGAGGCCATGTGGTGGTTCCAGCAGGGCCTGTGCTTCCTGCCTGCTGCTCTGGTCATCTGGACTGCAGCGTCCTTCGTCTTCGCATATGTCACAGCGGTGGTTCTTAGACATGTGGATCCTCTGGTGCCGTACATCAGGTGTGTAACACACACACACACACAAGTGTGCACAGCTATTATTCTTAGGACACTGTGTTGACGTCCATTATTTTGGGTAGTCTAAACAAAGTGTTATCTTCAACCTTAACCTGACCTAACTTCAAATCTTAGCCTTAGCCTAAACCTAATTCTAACCCTAACCCTAAAACCAGGTCTTAACCTCCACAAAGCCCTTTAAAGAAGCGAGGACCTGCCTGTGGTCCTCACAAAGCAACACATACATAACATAACACACATGTTCTGATGGGCTGTTTTGTATTGCAGCGACACAGGAACCATGGCACCAGAGAGGTGTGTGTTTGGCATCATGTTGGACGTGTCAGCCTTTTTAGGTAAAGCACACACACACACACACAGTCTGTTTGTTGTTATTATTGTTCTCAAAATAAATATTGTTTATAAATGTTTATTTTTTATCCATAGTCCGTATGAATATGGATTATGAATTGTATTTTTTTGTTTGTTTTAAATTAAGTCTGATCAATAATTCAAAAACAGTATATATCGTGTGTATAACTTTCTTCAATCGCAGTATTACAAAGTTTGAATATATATCCATAAGGGATGGGAATCGCCAGAGACACCACGGTACAATATTATTACGATATTAAATACTGTGTATTAAAAAAAAAGTGGTTTTTTTTACACTAATTCACAAGAAGTGTAATGTTTGTTTGTAACATCAGTTAAAAAAAACGATACTTGGTGTCTCAAAATGCAAATTATCTATATTATATTATTACTATATTTCACTGTATCATTTTTTCTTTTATATTATACAAACACTGAGGTATAAGGTATAAGTACAAAATAATCACAAATATCACTTTTTCCTCAAATGTTTGAACACTGTTCAACAAATGTTTGATGTGCTCTGTTCATTGGTTTCTTCAGCTTCTCTCAAGAGACAAAAACAGTCTTTAATTATCTGACATTTATATAAAAAATGATAGATAATGTTTATCATGAGAGCATTTTATGAGCCATATTGTCCAGCCCTAATTTACACACATGTCTGCAGGGATAGCTACAGTGTATGTACGTTACAAACAGGTGGAGGCTCTGACTGCGAGGGACGAGCTCAGACTCCACCGGCTGAACTGCTTTGGGCTGATGCTCGGTTGGATAAGCTCATTTGGGATGTGTGTGGTTGCAAACTTCCAGGTGAGCGCAGCTGTTCTACGATCCGTTCACAGCTGTTCCATTTGTGTGTCTGTGTTAATGTGTGTGTTTTTTGTGTGTCCGAGCAGAAGACCACACTGTTCTCAATGCACTTGGTGGGCGCAGTGTTGACCTTCGGGGTCGGGGCTCTCTACATCTTAGTTCAGACGCTGCTGTCACTCAACATGCAACCTCACGTCCACAGCAAGTCCATCTACTTCATCCGCCTGGGCATTGGCGTCTGGACTCTGAGCAGCATCATCACCAGTATCCCTTGTCTGTTTGTTATTGGCTGGTTTATTATATCATAGCTTCCAATTTTCTGATTTGATGGGTTTTGATTTTTTCTACAAACAAGCAGACAAAGAGAAGTGGTCATAAGCTTCAAGTTGAGACAGCAATGTCCTGAGTGACGGTTGCGATACAGCACTAATCGACCAAGATAGGACAGAGACAAAATACACTGTGCAAAGACATAACCAAAAGGATAAAAAATGGGGTAGATATCGAAGTAACAGTGATTGGTAATTTAAGACTTGATTTCAAGTTATCGCCACTGTAGGAGCAGCCAAGAATGTCCCACGTTCTTCCTGAAGTGCTGTGAAAAAGTGATGCAAAGACGGGTGTAGAAGCCATGTCTCATTTTTAATTGTGAGTCCTCTATTATTCTCTACTATTCAATTATCCTCACGTGTCTTTCATAGTTTGTGAATGATGTGATCAATATCACATCAGAAGTGAGTCATTACGTCCTGTTGCAGGTTTCACTTTGTTAAACAGAATTGTAAGTTGTCTTTTTTTTTTTAAGGTGTCCAAATGAATAAATATATATAATTATATTATCTACTGAGTAGAAAAATCTCCTTGAGAAACAACCATTAATTACTGAGATATATTCTCAATCACAATTTGTGTACTGAAAGTGTTCCTGACAGATCTTATATTAACACGTGTCCTGGTTCTTTTTTTTTTTTGCTGTGGTGAAATTGATAAGTTGTGATCTTTAACACCTCGTCAGTGTTCATATCATCTGTCATCATGTATAGCAGTCTGCCCGGGGTGGATGTACCTCACAAAATGCACTGGAATCCTGGAGAGACGGTCAGTACTTGTCTCTTGTGTGTCATAGGCTATACTTTTGTTGACAAAGTTTGAAAACACTGTTTTTTCCAGTCGGGGACAAGAAATGTTTCCCCATGTAGGTCAGTGTTTACAATAAAGTGTATGCAGCATTCAGTCAGAATCTAAAGTAGTATTGAGTTTAAATAAACAGCTTTTAAGCATTCAAAAATGATGTTCACTTACCTTGTTTTTCAGGGTTACACTGCTCATCTCATCAGCACTGTGTCTGAATGGTCTCTGGCCTTCTCCTTCATCAGCTTCTTCCTCACCTACATCAGAGATTTCCAGGTACTTAAGTCTCATCTTTTCCCTGACAATGTTTTAAATCCACTCTAATCAAGAAAGCTTATTTAAAAAAAATAATGCCTCACATTTTAATTTGACGTTGTTTTTTTTTGCATATAGAAAATTAAATTGCGAGCTGAGGTAGATTTGCAGAGCACCCACCTTTACGACGGGCCATATGGAGGCGCTGTGGCATCACCACAGTATGAACGTGTGGCATCTGAGTCTTCTCCACTGCTGACAGGACGAACGTGACCAACAACTGAGAACATTTGACAAGAACTGCTGAATCTATTCATGTTTTTTGTCTTTTTAAAAAGAAGCTGTTTTGGCTTTGTTTCCTCTCAAAGAACAGACACTACCAGTTTATCATTTTAGCATCCAAATGATTGATACTAGCATTTTACACACGATTTTGTTGGACGGTTGTGGGTGCTATTGTATTGAATTTAGTGGAAAATGCCCCTGCAAGGAGGTGGTTGTTAATGTTGGAATAAATCTTTCTTTCTTTTTTCTAAATGTGAGCCAATAACCTCTGGGGAAAAAACACTGCGCTGAGTTTCAGATTTGATAGGTTCAGAGTAAAGGACGTTTAAATATTTTAACCAATGTTTATCTCTGTTTTCTTCACACTGTATTTAGCTCTTTATATGAAACGGTTGCTCCCATTATTAACTTTTTTTAATGTAAAATGAACAATTCGTTGACACCTCTATCTGTTGGAGAACCAGACATTTTACTTAAAGTGAATATGTACTAATTATAATGAGGTTTTATAATATAACATAATACAACTGTATACAGCTACATAAACCTTTGAAACATTTGATACGTCTATTTCTGTATTCTCTTATTAAACAAACAACTGATGACAAAAAACTGCAATGATTCCATCAACTATCACCATAATTTTAACATTCCTTTAACGGCATTGTTTGATATCATGTAAACAAATGATTGACTCATTACACAGTTAATTAACAGACAGGCCTAGAAGCTAAAATAAAAACATGTTTCAGTACCGTTAAGACACTATGAGAGCTGTAATTATAGACTATCATGCCTGCTTCTTGGTGTTGTCAGTTGAAGAATTAAACCTATGATGATTTTTCTTTTACATTGTTGTATTGAAAGTGACCGGTGTAGTACGGAAGCGTGTTGCTGCCACACATACAAAAAAAGTGAGGTGCTCAGTATTACGTTATAACGAGTAACGTTATTTTCGAGATAAGATTGTTTTATAATAGTGATAGTTTTTTTTACTGAGCACCCCACTTTTTTTTATATATGCTACCATAGTGTAGTGTTCCTAATAAAGTGAATAGTAATTACATAATTCAAGACATCAAAAAAGGACTATGTATATATCTTCAATTGAGGATTATTATAGATATCTTGAACATGAATTGTGAATAGTTGTAGATATCTGAACCTGGAATTAGAGATTTCTACAAGAACACTCCCCCCCCATCAGGTGTCACCATAAGTACCCGCCTCCAGTAACGCCCACTTACACAACCTTACTAGCTGATTGGTTTACTATTCGGGCCAATATTCAGCTTCCGTCTTATACCAACTTCCCCACCTGCCGTTTATTCACGCTGGCGCAGAGGAGTGAACAGAGCGGGAGGAGCGGCACATTTCAGCCTAAGGTAAGGTCGTAAAGTCTGTTTTCACGGTTTCATCACAGACATCATTTGCCGAACTATCATTACACGCTCAAATCTTAACTCCATTGCGTTGCGTTGCTCAGCAGCAGACCGAGGTAGTGATGGGCAAATTAAGCTTTTGTAAAGCACTGAACCACTTGGCCAATTGTTTGGAAAATGGGTTTAAATACTTTACTTAGAAAAGACCTTTTGTTCTTTGGTCACCTCTTTTTGAAGTATCTTTGCTTTGAAAATCATTTGATGCACAAACGCATGCTGAGACTGAATTTGTTATGTTCTATTTACAAATAAAGTTTGTTGAATGTATGCATTGTGTTATTGAGGAGAGAGAGTGCTGGGAAAATATGGCATAGGTTGGGTGTGCTTGTGTAACTAAGGATTATGTGGGCTGGGGAATGCTCAAAGATCTTTATTGATTATTTTTTCAACAGTTTTTGGATTGAGAGTTTCTTCTCCATATTTGGGAAACACTTGCTCACAAGGAACAGTGCCAGTGAATCACCCGATTGGACCATGAAGCAGTCAGGTGATTCATTCTGGCAAAGAAGCAATTGCTGCTTTGGATGGTCATGTTATTTATTTATTTTTTTAAAAAAGCAGTGATTCTATGGAATTTTAGTTCAGGGTTTGAACCTATAGAAGCTTCAGTGTCGCACTGCCATCACTAGACTGAGGCAAGGAAGGTAATTGGGGCCTTCACCGTCCCCTCTCAGGTCAGACAAGGAACTGGCTCATGTTGATGTCTTGAATTAGACTGTCAGGCCCACACTTCTTCTCATGTCACTCCAGCAGGCTTCAAAGGTTTTGAAAGGTGAGACCTTTTCTCACCGATCCTCCCACCAGTCAGAAAGGGGGCCCATGAAGCTGCTATTTTAGGGCCTTCATGGATGTGATTGCAAAATATACCATTATTTATTTTTCTGTCTGCTCTAATGTAATGGTTTGGCCAGTTTAGATGTAACGGTGGTGAGCTGCACATTAGGCGGCTTTATAGTTGTCATTAAGAAGAAACCCGGGGGCCCCTTTTTCTAAAGGGCACCAGATTCACAATATTTTCTTTCAATGTTGCGATACACTTATTAATTTTTTATTTTTTTGTTAAAGCAGTTTCTAAAAGATGCTAGAAGACAAAACTCCTTAGGTTGAATGCACAACAACAAAACACCAATGGGAGCGAAAAGTTTTTATTTTCTCAAAACTATGATAAATCCAGGCAAATCAAACATTTCAGAAGACTCGCCCTTTTGATTTGTTGGAAATAAAATAATTTTTAGATCAAAACAAAACAAAGGAGCCACATTTCAAACACATAAATTAAAATGTGATAGACATTTACTGTCAAACTGGTTTCATAATAGTCACTTTCTCTGCACAACAGAAACTCATGCACCAAGCATTTCTTTAACTAAAAAAAAGATCTAGATGATCTGACTTCTGTCTGCATGTTGTACTGATAAGTGAAATTAAAAGTATATTACAACACACAAATTAATGGCTTTAATAAATATTTACATACAATCATAACAATAAATTACTGAGCAGCTTTGTCCATAAATCTTAAGTCAAATTAAAAAAAACTTAAATGACATGAAGGATGTGTCTGATGCCACATAGGTCAGCTCAGTAAGTGGTTGTTAAAGGGTAAGTTAACAAATTCCAACTTTTCACCTAAATTCCAACTAGAATAGGCCAAGACATAAATTTAGAGAAAGCAGCCAAGCAAAAAATTAGTTGAGGTTTGTAACCTAGAAATTAAAGCTAATTTTAAATGTACTTATTTGTCCTGTGGGTGAACTGGCCCCTTTACCAGATTAAATGCTGAAAGTGAAGTATTTATTAACTTTAGAAAGCAGTGAAAGACTGTGCATGTATTATAGAACCTAGATTCCACACCCAAAAAATGACCAAAAGTATACTAATGCACTACAAAAAGACAGAGTGAACATGGAGGCAACATAAAGAAAAGTGAGCTTTGGCTTGATTTTTAGTTGATAAATGAACTTAAAGGATCAAACAGCTGCAGGAACCCTGACGTTCAGACAATCTCTATTAGTCTGAGATGGCGCTGAAAATGAAAAACACGAGGGAACGCATCCAGTGTGAATCAAGAGTTATTGATCAGTACAAAAACCTGCACAGCTGCTAAACATCTTCAAGACAAAAAGATGATGTCCATGCACTCAATTGCACTTAAAGTTATGACAGAACAAACCAGAGATGTGGGCAATTATTAAACATGTCTGGAACCAGGCTAAGGACCAACACTCTCAACAGTTATTCACTACCTTCTGAAACAGATATACAGGCGTTTTTGTTTTTTGTTTTTCTTTAGTTGTCAAGTTCTGTTGAAGCTATGGCACGAGGACAGGCAGAACATCGGAGCTTTTAACGCTGAGTTTACAGACTGATCGTGTTCTCCAGTTACACACAAGGTCATAAAGTGATTTGTCAAACCTCTGACCGCCACCCTTGCATCCAGTAGGAAATCCATTTTTCCACAAGTTAAAGTTATGAGTGCAGTGTTCTCCAGTTCTCCGAGAAGTTCACTGAGGAACAAAGTTATAAGGCATCAGTGGACGAGGCCACCTGGAGGCTCATGCACTCCGAAATGCCTCAGCGGGAGTCAGACATTCACAGCTGATCTGCGTCGTCCCACTCCTGAACTCTCGTTCGTCACTTCACACCGACATTAAAAGGCCGATCCATCACAGATGATGTTCTGGCCTCGGCCGGGGAACAGCTCCATCTGCCAGTAACGGGGGTCAGCATACACTAGACAGGTCAAAGAGAACAACTTTCATCTAAGGGTGTAAAGAAATATCAGTACACTAAAAGATGGCAATATTTCATGTTGTGTTACTGTATTAATTCTTTGAAGCTCTATATTGATAGGGAAATATTCTTGTCAGTGGTTTTGTGTTGTATTTAAACCTCCAAGTGTTAGTTGGCAGCATGTCTTTAGCCATTGATCTCTCATTTTTTGTGGACTAATGGCAGCAGTAGAGACAAGTACAAGTGTGAGAGATCTGAGCCTCTGTTGTTTCTGTTCTGTTTCCATCTTAAATTGTCTATTTCTATTTTATGGCAGTGCATTGTCATGTTCAGTGTGTTTATGGATGACAACAGAAGCAGCAGGAGTTACCCATGTCTCCAGGTGTCAGCCACAGGTTGAAGGAGCTGCAGTGTTTTTGACAGCGTTGAACAGGCAGAACTCGAACTGTTGGCAGCCCCTCACCAACCACCAGCCAGCCCAATACCCTGACACCCTGTTACACAGACAGCAACTCACATTTACAGACATTTAAGACTCAGGGTACACATGTTGCAAATGTTATTTTTATTTTTATCTTTATTTGTTATTTTTATCTTTATTTCTAAAGACTTCTCTCAATGAGTGCAAAAAAAAAAAGAAAAACTCACCTTGCTCTGGGAAGCTGTGCTGTGGGTGACAAGGCAACGCTGCAGGATGGTCCCAGCACTGTCCAGTAGGGGGCAGAGCTCAGCTTTTGGGAAGAGCCACCTCAACACCTTCTCCCTCGCTCCAGAGCTGAACCTCCTACAGACACAGCACAACACCAGCAGTCAGTGTCTGTAAACATTACCGAGTCCATTTGGTGCGTGTACAGAGGTACGAAAACTTCACAGTTGAGTATGTGTACCAGAGCAGGGTGAAGTTAGCGGGTCCTTGAGGAAGGCCAAAGTTGTTGTTCTGCATAATTTCGTCATCATCCTCTAGCAGAATGGACATGGACCCTGAGTGAGCTAAGTAGAGCTCCTCCAGCTGCTGCCGCTGGATGCTGAGGGACTCCCCACCCTGGAATGGTTGGATGGGTGACATGATTACACAACTCAGAGAGATTGGAAAAGAATGCAACATTACTGCAACAACTATAACATCTGATGTGGCCTGTTCAGCAACTTTTAAAATATCTTCAAATATATTTTTTGTAAGAGGTGTGGCAGCAGTGAACCATGTCTTCCCTACTCTAAAGCAGTACCTTCAGCAGGACAAGTTGTGGCCCCCGTCGAAGAGTCACCGTCCCTCTAAGGCTTTCTGGGACCTCCAGCACAGAGGAGATCTCTGCACAGCCTGAACAGTTGACCAGATTCTGTCGTAAAGTGCCTGCACTCCACCACTCATGGAAACCTGCAAACAAGCACAAATTAACCATTATCAAGTGCCTCAACTTTGTCCATTTGCATGTAATTTTAGGGCCAACTATATAATATAATATAATATTAAAGCTGCCGTGTGTGACTTAATAAAGATATATTGATGTTATTCTTCTGCCTCTTGTCTTTGTGAACACAAAAGATGTAACATTATTTTTAAATGCTTCACTCTTCATCTGAAAGCAAAACTACACGACCTGACTGAGGGAGCGTTTGTGTGTATACAGAGGTGGTGCAGGGGTGGGCAGGGACAAGAGGCACTGATCCTGACAAATGGCTGAACTGGGTTTTTTGAGCAGCAGACTTCACTTCTGAAACTTTTCATGGCTGCTCCTTTTGTGTTTTCGTGTAATGTAGTGTAAAAGACATGAGTGACCATATACAGACCTTGAAGGTTGTATTTCTTGGCGATGGGCAGGGAGAGCAGGCGGACATGACTGAGGGGAGACGACCAGTTATAACAGCCCAGGTGGACCAGACCAATCTGTTGCCCACTCTGAGGGTAAGTGAAGGCCAGTATCACCACGAGCAGGAAACCAACTACCACCATAAACTGCAATGACAACAGAAGAAAACAAGAAATTCATTTGATATTTGAATTCCTAACCAAATAAAGAAATATTAAGAGAAAAAGAAGCTAGGAAAAGAAATTCTCACATTTAGGAGGCAGTAACATGTATTAAGTGCTTTTGCTTGAAATGGGTCCTCAAGGAATATTTGATTAGACTTTCTGTCAAACTTTCATATTTGTATTGGTAGGCCTAACCTTGATGGTGGCTGTCAGGATGGGGAACTGCGGAGGCTCTCTCCTGGGCTCGTTGGTCTCCAGGACCTGCTTGATGAACCTCTCGATCTCCCTCTCCGACATGCCATAACGGTAGCCCGACTGTCTGAGGATGTCGATGCTCTCCGACAGCTTGTCGTAGATACACGGCTCACTCATTGTCGTTCCCATGGCAGCAGAAGTAATGGTGGATTCTTGGTCAAACACTTAGATGTTGAGCTGCTTTACGGTCTAAAGGCATGGTGTCACCTGTGAAGTGATCAGAATTAAGATGACACTTTCAATATTTTCAACACTGGTCATTTATCAGCATAATTTACATTAATATATTTCAGTTTTATTATATGCCAAGATACTGTGTAAATTTATTGGGGCAGTTATAACATCAGGTTTAATCCGTTGGTGGATTTGCATATTATTGGGTAGAAATGGTATGTTTCCCATGATGTTGGCTAGGGAGAAGCATATTTGAATTAGAATCAGTCTTATTTGCACACTCACCAGTGATAATGAATTTAACCCACTGTTTTTACACAACAGTAGTGAACACGCACAAACCGAGCACAGGAGCAGTGGGCAGCCCTTATCTGCAGCCAGGGAGCAATGGGAGTCGGGTACCTTACTCAGGGGGCACCCCAGCCCTTGACCTATCCTGGGATTTGAACTGGTAACACTCCGGTTACAAGCCCAGTTCCCTTCATCTTGGCTGTGGGCTTCCCAAAACAGCAGTACTCCAGGTGGGGCTTGAACTCACAACCTCTGCCATCATTCTACAGAAAAATCTTCACCCACTTGTGTAGTTTATTATTCACCTAGCCTTGTTGGTTGAAAACAATAATACTTTCCAGCAGGCTGTACACTGACGGATGCAATGCTGCCCTCCACAGTATGAAGTTCTTAATCACTGTTCTTAGGTATTGTGTATCTTATAGCAGTTAAGTTGCCTCCTTTCTAATCCTTTTCTTCTGCCTTTTGACATCCATTCCTTTTAAAAAGAACTGGTTACCATGGCTTTGATAGAAAGCAACCATTTGTCGGCTATAATCTTAAAAAAACAACTGGTTACCGGTTAGAAAACACCCACACATTTATATTTATATTGCACCATGTAGGAAATGTTTATTTATTTATTATGTGTATTCATATTATTATAAATAATCACATTATTTACTCAGCAATGCACACGATTTAAAAGGAGCCATGTACAATACAAATCATACCTGAGTAAAAGTAATATTACACATATTTACAACTACCTTTTGGAGTTCAAATACACAAATAACTATTCAATTAGAGTAACACTTGTTGTGATCGATCTGCTGATAAAGGGAAGGACACATGGTTATGAACAAGACGCGTGCACGAGCAAGGAGAACAGCTGGTAAACCGGAAGGCACATTAACACCGGAAAAACTGCTTTAAACGTCATTCGACTCAGAGCAAAAACAGCGAGGTGACACGACGTTGATTAAAATATCCATTAGATAAACAATGGCGCGATTGAAATCACGTATATATGTTTTACAGAGGGAGTGTGGCGGGAGCTGCTGTGTTTAACAGTGAACTGACAGGTTAGCTTGTCCGTGATAGCCTTCGCTAGTTAACACGCTCACGTTCAGATATTAATTCCAGAAACAAAGTGACACGTCTCACCTCAAACTGAGATCCACTACCGCAAGAGAGAGTCGCCCATTTCTAACGTCACGGTGCAAAACAAATGTTTTTTTCGTAAAACGTAACTAACTTGCTAACTGATGGGTATGGTTTCAGACGACGTTCTCTTCTTTACAGTTATTTCTTGCCGTTTAAACGAATGTGTGTACACCACTGCCCTCTATGGGATTATAACATACACTGCATCACCCAGAAATCACACTGTATAATCGATGGGACAACACATCCTCCCAGGATGTGGGAGAAAATAACAGAGACAAAGCAAATGAAGATCAATATTTACCTGAGTTAGACGATGGTTCTCATATTAGCAACAGTAGAGCAAATGGTGTTGTAAGTATTGTAAGACAAAGAACAGGCACAGAGGAAATTAATCACTAAAATAAATGATATTAGCAAAAGTGCAAGTCGTTATTAATTTTTTTTTTATCATTTTGAAGGAAGGAGCAAAGGGAACTCATTTGGGATCACTTGGACTTCGCTTTTGTACATTTAGATTTATAAATGTAAACTTTTTAAGGATTTGAAATTACACTCATCATTAAATCATCATTATATGTTAGACCAAGCAACAAGAAATTGCTCAGTGTAACTGAAAAGAGTACACAGGAAAGCCTGACCCGTGTTTCAGCAAGTCTTCTTCTAGAAATATATCCAGCAGACAAATCTGAGATCAATTAACCATGAGGCAACAAACAAGTTGTTGTTCTTTTCCATGTCAAATTATGATTCAGATTTGTCTTGATTATTATTATTTTTAAATAATCTCAGAATCAGAGGCAGTTTTATTGCCAAGTAAATAGTAAACATACAGGTTATTTGCTTTGGTGCATTAGACAACATAATATAACATAAAGACATCACACAATATAAAAAGAAAACTTAAATATTTAGATTAATCTGTTGCTACTTTGCAAATTATTTATTTCTAAATGCAGATTTTTCAAAACCTCTCCTTCCCTGAGTAATATGAAGACAATTCTTATTTGACTGATTCCATTGAGGATGAGCCCTTTTCTTTTTGTATTCTTTTTACTTATTTATTTGTGTTTATTTAGTCATTTAATAATTTTGCATTTCAATTTCAGCGAAGCCTGGTGTTCTAATTTCAATGTTTGCAAGTGCCTTGTTTTGTACATGCTTTGTTATATTTAAATACTACTACTACTAATAATAATAATAATGATATTATAATAATAAATACAAGTCTCCTTCCAATGATTTACGGCAGTAAATGAGTACGCTGCCCTCTACAAGTCGACGTTCTTGTTACGTCATAATGTCTTGGGAGCCAATCAGAGGACAGATTGAAGAAAATACTGGCCCCGCCTCTAACAGAACCAAAACAACACAGCTCGACCAATGAGAGCGCAGACTACATAAACACACACACACACAACCGTTTCCGTTTCTTGTGCAACTATGAAACAGCACCGACACCGACCTGCGTCAAGCTGCAGTATAGCTTTACTTAGATTTCCGGAAAGTCAACTAAAGTAAAAGAAATAATAATAAAAAAAAAACATTTACGTTGCGTTTTTAACTATAATAGCCTATAAAAAAGACGTTTTCATCATAAAGCAAAAACAAAACAACACTAAATAAATAAGAACAAAAGTAAAATAATAGTATGGCGCAATAACAGCAGTATCTCCCGGTATGCCAGTATTTTATGGATAGATAGGTTTATCATGTTTCCATATTCAAGATGAATTAACAATGGCAAACAAAACATATTCTTTGACAGTAATATTCAGAAATGATTCTGGTTTTATGAATATGAATTATAAAAGGTGCTAAAAGACGTCATCGTCCCGCCCATTTAGTAAAATTATGTAACTCTTTTACTTTGAAGGTCGTAACCGGATTTACCGTTTGTTATCAAGGCTACCTTCACAAAGAGCAACGCTGCTTTGACCTGGATGTGACTAACAGGCGGCGGTACCGTCTCTCAAACTAAATCAACCTCCACATTTTATCAAATTTCTTAAATATTCGAGAATCTTCTTCTCTGTCCTCCGCAGAGAGTAGACGGTGGAAGTGGTATTTTGCTCGAGGTCTGTGTTGCTGTTACCAGAGGCTATCAGGTTTCCAGGCGAAACCAGTCCGCCCTCGTCATGCTCTCTTCGGGCAGGACCATCTCCTCCCGTCTCCTCAGGACGGCCAACTGGTTTCCTTTTACCCGGCCACCGTCAGACTGCAGAGCCGCTAGCACTCTGAAGACAGGTACCGGCATTTGTGTTTATAAAGGCTCAGAGTAGCTGTAGCATGGAGCACATCCTAAAGTGACGCAGTTAAGTAAGGGCACGAGAAACTTCGCATCAGCCTCAAGCGGACTTACGCAATGATTATAAAAACAGAAAAAAGATTTTTACAAACATTTCTCCGAGCAATTTTTATTGTTTTCTTTAACTATGTATTCATATACATTTTTCCACGTGACTGTGCTTTAGCTTTAAAAGTATTTTTCTTCATCAAAGTTGTGTATGAGTTGTATCTAAATATACAGCACGTGGTGCAGAGTTTAAGCTCATCATCAAAGTACACTGACTGTCTCCCTGTTTTTGTTGTTTTGTGTTTAAGAGTTGATAAAGAAACGTGAGTTGGAGAAAGATGAACCCCGCCCGCTCTACATGGACATCCAGGCCACTACACCTTTGGTAAAACCTGTCTATCAAACTATCAAAGTCAGTGAAGGGATCATTTACTGTTAAAAAGGGGCTGCAACAACTGATTATTTTCGCAATCCATTCATCTGTCGATTATTTTCTCAATAAACCGAGTAGTTGTTTGGTCCGTAAAATGTCAGAAAATGCTGTAATGCTGGTCTTACCAAACCTGGAAATGATGATGCTCTCATCATTTATGTCTTGTTTTGTCCACCAACCACAATGATACAGTTTTAATGATTTCTTTGTTATATGGAGCGAAGAAACCTGAAAATATACTAATTTAAGAAGCTGAAAAATCAGAGAAACTTGTTTTAATTATTGAAAACACACTCACCGAACAATCGGTGATATAAATAGTTTACAATTAATTTAGTCATCGATTAATAACCGCTTGATTTTAAATGCTAAAATATAATTATTGTTGTTATCCATAATTTTCAAATGCACTGTTGAACAGAAAAAAAAACCCAGAAAAAAAGAGTAAAGCTCATTAAATCAAATTATAGTTATTTACTTTGAATGTTATGCTTGATTAATTTCTGACTTCTGATAAAAGGGGGATTCCGTTAGTAATTTGGCAAATAAATAACAATAATATTTTGTTAGTCTTAAAACAAGTTTTTGAAAGAATAAAAATAAAAATTTTTCTCATTTTTATTACAGGTGGTCTAATACATTTATGAAGCACTGTATATGTGTGTGTGTGTCTCTGTGTGCAATATATATTTATGTGTGTGTGTGTGTGTGTGTAGGACCCCCGTGTGTTGGATGCCATGTTGCCCTACCAGGTGAATTACTATGGTAACCCTCATTCCAGGACACACGCCTATGGCTGGGAGAGTGAAAGGGCCATGGAGACTGCCAGGAAGGTAGAGAGACAATCTATCTGTTCAGTGAGGCAGACTGGGGAGATGAGAGGGTGGTTGGGTCAGACTGTAGAGGGCAGCATTACACCTCCTCGTGTTCAGCCTTCAATTAGGCCTCAACTTACTGAACTTACTTTTTATAACAGTGTACTTTGTGGTAATGTTAAAACTGTTTTTACTATTCTCATTTATATTATTTTGTAAATGTGGCATTGACTGTTTTCTCTTTCTCTCCCTGAGCAGCAAGTTGCTGATCTGATTGGAGCTGATCCCAGAGAGATAATCTTCACCAGTGGAGCAACTGAGTCCAACAACATGGCCATTAAGGTCGGTCTCTGCACCTCTTCCCCATTATTAAGCCGCTCTCAAATTATTCACATTTGATCCTTTTCCTTTCACCCTTAGTTCTTTCTCTTGTTTTTTCTTTTTTGTTACTGAGAACAGATCAGTAGCAGCGCTGTAAAAAAAAACAAGAGCACACTGAGGAACAACAGAATACAGCAGCAAAAACCAGAATGAGAACACATTAAGAACAACACATTGTCAATAAGAACATATTGTGAACATATGACAATGTCCTAAGAGCAGAACAAGAAAACAAAAGAATGAGAAGCAACATGGACATTTAAAACAGTTTGGGAACACAGTGAAAATGTCCCACTAACTTCCCAATAAACCACTGGGAACAGTACAGGAACAAAAATAGAACACAGAATAAAGACATGATACTTCAGTAGATCAGTAGAACACAATAAAATTGCAGCACCTTAAGGAAAGTGAAAAAGAAAACATGACCGACTGAGTCCAGTTTTCTGGAGATCAGTATTGATCCCAACACCTCTTATCTTGCAGGGTGTGGCCAGGTTCTACCAGGGTAAGAAGCGTCACGTGATCACCACTCAGACAGAACATAAATGTGTCCTGGACTCGTGTCGAGTTCTGGAAGCTGAAGGATTCAGCATCACTTACCTGCCAGTCCAGAAGAATGGACTGCTGGATCTGGAGGTACACACTGGAACATACAGACATGTCACACGTGAACACTTACAGCATGTCCAGAGAACATGTAATGAATGAACACTAAACATTATGTGTGCATTCAGCTCCTTGAGGCCTCCATGCGTCCTGACACATCTCTGGTATCAGTGATGACTGTCAATAACGAAATTGGAGTCAAGCAGCCCATCAAAGAAATTGGTAACTATGAAAATTCCACATTTCATTGCATCTGTGTTTTAGTGATTCAGATTAAATCATGTCATTGTGAACATGTGGATCCTTCCCCAGATTTTTACTTTTCCACGGAAGCCCTGATCTGATCAAAGCAAAGCAGATGTTTCACTGAGTCTTTCTCCTCTTGTTCACAGGTCAGATTTGTCGTTCCAGAGGAGTCTTCCTCCACACTGATGCTGCTCAGGCTGTCGGAAAAATTCCCATCAATGTCTCCGACTGGAGGATTGACTTGATGTCCATCAGCGGTCACAAGCTCTATGGACCCAAAGGTCGGCCCGAGCATTAGTAGTTTTACCTCTTAAAGGTCCTGTAAAGCCAATGCAGCACTTCTTGTCTTCACCCATTATATATGTTAGAAAATAGTGGCTGAGGACATTTGGAAAAAAAACTACTCTCTCTAGTAGTCTTTTTAAAATAAATAAAAAATGTAGGCGTGTCTAAAAATGTGCCTTCATGACGCACAGGAGCCCCAATTATCTCAACAGCTCCTCAGACACAGTGTCGATATAAAAACTGTCAGTGCCTGTAACTGCATTCTTTGTCCCACATATGTGTCTCACCTGGATGTAAAAAGCTCCGACACTTTATCTAAGGTTCCTAAAGATGAGAAAATTAAGTAAAGAAGAAGAACAGGAAGAGGAGCAGACTCTGCTGTGAGGCGGTGGTGCTGATGAAGAGGGGGAGAGAAGTTAGAGGACTGCTGCTAAACTAGCTTTGTTTATCTGAAATATGTCGTTAAACTACCACCAAAATGGTGAAAATGTCGCCCTCTCTCAGTCACTTGCACACTCACACACACAAAAACACTGACATGTCTGAACAGTCAAACAAGAAAACTGGTCTTTGTCATCATGTCAGTGTGTAATTCAATAAAGGGAAGCGTATGCGTTTACAGGAGACTAATCCAGGAATACAAGCCTAATACTCTGCAGATGTCGTGTGATACATTATGGGTTCTAGCTTACACCCAACGAAAAGTGACGCACAACGTAGCCCACCTGTCATTGCAAGTTTCCAACCAACACCCGCCCACCTTGTATAGGAAGCTAATGTACTTGTACTCATCAGTGCGTAGGTGTCTTAAAATGAGTTGTAGTTCCAATATTAGCTCCACCTACATCCATGTCAGGGAATGACACTAAATACAACGTAGTTGCACCTTGCACCTCACATTGCGGATAAATTACATGCTGTGTAACTAGCAAGTGTGCCCCAAAGACCTTGTGCCACACACTTTAGACCATGCACTGTAGATCCTTTAAATTAGGCCCCATCAGTCATGCTGCTTGTGAGTCAGATGTTCTTTGTGTGTGTGTACTGTATAGGTGTCGGGGCTTTATATGTGCGTCGTCGACCCCGGGTGCGGATGGAGCCTCTGCAGAATGGAGGTGGGCAGGAGAGGGGGCTGCGCTCTGGCACCGTCCCCACCCCACTGGTTGTGGGACTGGGAGCTGCCTGCAGCATCGCCCAGCAGGAGATGGAGGTACAACAACACAGACAAATATTCCAACTCTCGGCAAATGTGTCGTCACATCCTGGCACTCAATAAGTGTGTGTGTGTGCGCAGTATGATCATGACAGAGTGTCCATGTTGGCTGATCGTCTGGTCCACAAGCTCATGTCTGAGCTACCAGATGTTATAATGAACGGAGATCCAGAGCAACGATACCCTGGTAGGTACACACACACACAAAGAACGAAGTTAAAGTCCCTGTAAAGCAAATACAGAGTTTCTGCACTTCGCTTGAGCCCTAGTTAGTGTAACTTCTCAAATGTTGCAATGATATAAAAATATAAAAGCCCTCTGTGTTCTTTATCAGTGTTTACCGTTCACTCTTGAGTAACTGCACCTGCCCCTACGCCTTTGGTTTGCAGGATAGTTGAGGTGACTTTGTCTTGAAATTGTTCACATTGGTCCTTATTTTAGCAAGTAGACCAGAATGTCTGTGTCAAGTGTTCGGCTCCTCCAGTAGACATGCCCCCAACGTCTCCAAGCAGAGATTGTTGTTGAATTTTACATGATTTGAAGTCTCAATTATCAACGTTTATTTTAATTAATCATATTTGGCAAGGTGGTTAGTATCACAATTGTCAGAAGAGAATTTTCACTTAACAGGGACTTTAAATACAAATGCACATCACAGGCATGTGGTTATTATCAACTTGACATCATAGTAAGCTTGTTAACTTGATGAATGAGGTAGATTAACTAAACTGACTTTGTGTGTTTTGTGTGTGTGTTTTTTTTCAGGCTGTATCAACCTGTCCTTTGCCTATGTGGAAGGGGAGAGTCTGTTGATGGCACTGAAAGATGTTGCTCTGTCATCTGGCAGGTCAGACACACAACTCTGAGAAACCTGCTGACTAATTAGAAGTGTAGTCACTTGTTATTCTACCTAAATTTAGCATAGCAGCTTAGCAGACATGATGATGACAGTTATCAATTGTAGTTTTGTAAATAGTTTTAAAGAGGGAATTGTTTTCAACATGTCAAAGTGTTGAGGTTTTATAGATTAAAATGTGTGTGTTTGTATGTGCAGTGCATGCACGTCAGCGTCTTTGGAGCCGTCTTACGTACTCAGGGCGATTGGAGCAGATGAGGACTTGGCTCATTCTTCTATCAGGTAGGGACGCTCATCAACCCTCACTGTAATGTAATACTGATCACTATAGTAATGCAATCCAAGATAAAAATCTGATTGATAATAATCCTGACTACAGTCTGATTTTAATGAACTTTTTGTAACTGTATTTGTTTTCTCTGCATAATCCTGAGTTCATATGTTGAAAGAAATTGTAGAAACGTTCAATTCAAAAGTAATGTCTGTTAATGGTTTATATATTATGTCATATATTACTGATATAAGATATTCTGGGCCCTGGTTCAAACTGTACAGTCACTCAATGTATTTTTACATCACACTGACACAGACTGGAGTATTTCTCTTTTTCTTTTTATTTATGCTCTCTGGTTTGACTTCAGTTCAGTCTAGTGTAGGTTGATAAACCTGTGCTTCTTTGTCAGATTTGGTATTGGCAGATTCACCACAGAGCAGGAGGTGGACTACACAGCAGAGAAATGTATCCAACAGGTTTACAGACTCAGAGAGATGAGGTGAGTTCAGCTGATTCTAATGTTTTAATGTTTGTAAATGTTTCTACCTGGATATTACTTTGGAAATATAGTATTGCTGTAATATTATCTTCTTATTACCACACTGTTACTATCGCTATTATCAAACTGTAAAGTGCATTAAAATTAAGTAAATGGTGTGTGTTTAGCTCTTTTCTAGTCTTGATGATGACACCACTCAAAACTACCATTCAACCTCACACATGCAAACAGTGTGTTTATGTGCAGCTTTTTTTAATCACATTGAAAGTGTGACTGTCTCATTTTTGTTGTTTTGTCCTTAACCTGTGTAATAATCACGTTGCACTCATTGTGTCTGAGTTTTAGGTGTTGAAAACAAATTATTATTACTACTGAAATTGTTGATCAAAATGAAAAAAAAAATAAGGCTCCGTTTGGAATTAACTGGAATTTAAAATCTTAAAAAGTTTAAAAATACTTGTAATTTTATGCCTCGCCTAATAACGCCGTCTATTTCATTGTCAGTCCTCTGTGGGAGATGGTTCAGGAAGGCATCGACCTGAAGAGCATCAAGTGGACGCAGCACTAGACTCCTCCCACTACCAGTCTGCTTCTTGGTTCCCAGGGAAATCTGTGAACGGACTAGTTTTTTTCTTCCTGTAAACAAACACGCACAAACGTCCTGTCTTACTTGAAGTCTGTAGCTATAGCTCTGTGTGTCAGTAGATTCTGTACTTGCTTTCAGAAGATGTTGCTCAGAGAGTCGAGCAGCAATCTCTGTTATTTTCAGATATAATTATGGAGAGAGAAATTATTATTTTAATCTATGGACATCTTACTTTCCTAGTACTTTGTGGTTAGTTGCAGAATCTATATCCCCATCATGGTAGAGGAAATGACATCATGGCACAGATAGGGCTGTAGTCGGGCTGTCAGGTTTCTGTTCATTTAAATTGAACCTGGTAGTGTTTCAACTTCATTTTCAACATGTAAACTGTTTTGGTAAAAACTGTAAAAGGTTTTTGTTGGCAGAAATTAATAATACTACCCATAAGTATGTTTGTAAAAGTATATAATCACTTTAACTTAAAAACTGTTTTAATGACTAAGCTTTTACAGAGGCCTCCATCTTGCACCGTTATGTTTCTACAGCAGCCCAAATGGATGTGAGTTTCCCCTTAAGCTATATCAACTAACTAAAAGGAAGGGAAAGGCTGAGAGGATGGGAAAAGTGGATGTGGAAATATCTTAATGTAATTTCTGATATGTGAAGACCACCATAGTTCCCTGATGCAGTGGGAAAGAGGGGTGAGCCGAGGAGTCTTCCGTTTGTTACAGTCTGCAGTCTCATAATTCTTACACAATGGATTTAAAAGATGAATTTCATTCATGAAAAATGTCATAGGTTTAACTAGTCATCATAACAAACACCATAATTGCCATATTTTGGTGATGAACTCCAGTAAAACCAGCAGCATTATGATGCTTAAAAAAGCCGCGTTAAACACCGATAAAAAAATCTCCAACATGACATCGTGATGCACAAGAAGATGACAGGAAACGTAAATGACAAAGGTCAAGCTAGTAATGACAACTCAAGACAAAGTTAAATTCACTTTGTTTCTCATCGTCAGTGTTTTGTTTGTGCACCAACAGCAGTCTGCAGTGAACATCCAATCAAACAGTGTTGGTATCAACACTATTAAGACTGAAGCTGTGACCACAACAGCACATTTCTGAAATGGTTAAGACCTAATGGCTTCAATCCAGTCTCCACATATTAAAAAGATTAATGATGAGGCTGATTCCCAAAAAACAGAAGGGTCATTTGACAAATCTTGGTACTTTTGTCTGTTGTATTACATTGTGTTCCTGGATGTAGTCAGCTGAGCCTCTGACACTGTCATATAATATATTATTGTCCAATAAACTGCTGATTAATGGCTATGCAATAAAATTCTGTTTCATCTTTTTTATTTTCGACAACTTGAGACAAGTACACTTGCAGCATAACAGCATTTAAAGCATAGCTTTATAGCTGCCTTTTCATTCTTGTGCTTTTAAGGTAAAGCGACTTTGAGTTCATGAAAAACGCTATATAAGTAACTCTGTAAAACAAAATGCTAAATAAAAAGGAAATAATTAACTGTTGTGAAGATGAGCATCTAATTATTGATAAATGTGATGCATACATTAATGCATACATATTGTGTTTCTGAAATATGGGCATTTATCTGCTGCTCTACTAATCTGTGGAAGATGTCTACCAAAACCAGCAAGACATTGCCCCCATTAGGCCAGAAAATGTTCACACTTACAGCCCGAAAAACATCCACTTAAAACAGCACAGCACTTCCTCTAAGTTATCCACCCAACCGTGATATAAAGCAATACTTCCTACAATTGAACTAGATTGTGATAATTTGACTTGACAATTTGTATTTAAGACTGTGTTCCAGGTGAGGACACTGTATATTGAGATAGACTGACAAAGGTGTGAGACTAGGATCTGACAGAGGACATGGCTGATTGATGAGAGACTCGTCTGAGTGTACACACAGTATGTGGACCAGATAACATGTTTGTGTAAAATGTCAAAGCCAGAGCAGATAAATACATATGTCGGAAAGATGAATTCACGTAACTAGTATAAGTATAAGTATAAGTATACACAAACATAAATGGAGTGTGTATTATTTCAGGGTTCCACGCAGTTGGGACAGGGAGTCCCAAAAGTGTAAGCTTTATTTCAGCCAGCAGGGAGAGTTGCCGCATTATGTCTGGAAAACGCTGGCTGGCGGCATCTTCTCGCGGCTGCACGTCTCCTCTCGCGGTGTTTGGGCCGACATTTCGTGTACTGGCTGCCTGCGGAAAGAAGATCTCATAAGAAAAAGAGACCTCGTTCATGAGTTAAACCTCAGTGTGTTTGTTCACAGATTTCTCGGTAAGAAACCAGCGGCGGCACTTCGCCCAGTGACGCACTCACACCGAGGGCTGAGCGCTAGAGGAGCTGGTTAAACATATTGCCCGCTGCTTCACTCTGACACACAAAGCGAGGTTCACGAGCAGCTAGGTGGCTAACGGGGCGTTAGCCTGCTCGGGTAGTTAAACTGTGCTACATTATCTCACTTTTAACTATGTAAATGTGAGTGTTACGGTGTCGCTGTCGACCATCCATGTTTGATCTTTGTATTTTCTCACAATTGTTTGTTGGAAATGTTCAGGCAAGTTTGTTAAAATGGTGTCTTGTCCGAAGCTACAATTAGCGAGCGACACATTCTTCGAGATTTAACATGTTCTGTTGAAATTAGCAAATTTTCTCGATTTTTCGTCGCATTGAATTTGTGTAATGAGTGTCTGAGTTTGATCTGGGAACAGCTGTGTTTGCGAGCGATTCTTTAGTATTCGGCTTTGTTGCGGCCACTACCCATCATCGGGCGTGACATCACACCCCCAACAACGTCATCGCCTATGAGCATGAAGACTCCTGGTCAAAGATGAATGACACCTGTCTTTGAGAGTTTTTTTTAGGGTTTCATTCAGTAAAATACGACGTGAATCAGAGAGCAGTTTGAGTAATACATTCGTTTGAAACATAGTTTGTAGTTGAAAGCAATCTTTTCCACAAGACTGAACTTTCCCCAAATGTTCCCAAACTGGTGTCACTGTTGCAAAGACTGGGACTGTGGTAAATTTCTAAAGCAAGAAAATAGAATTTCGATCCGGTGTCTCTGCTACAATTAAGGCAACTCAAACAGCTGATTGTAACTAGGTAGGCTTTGTTACTTTCAGGTGAAAAGGAGATATTGCAGAGGTCTAATTACTTAACACATACATTGCCACTACATTTGAATCAGTAGAGCAGGTGAACATTTCCTTATTTGATGAATTTGGAATTGTAATCCAATTTTCTGTTTGATTTTTGTGTCTGGATCACAGTGCAGGATGTGCATACATCTCAGTGGATTTCTGACTTTTCAGACTGTTTGCTCCTGATAATCACTTCAGATTATTGTTGTTTAGGTTGGTTTATCCTTGTTATAGTAGTAGTTTTATATTTGTGTTTGAGTTATGTCGTCTAGGCAGTAGGCACAGTATTCCACTCATTGTTTTGAGATTGATGACATTTGGACAGTTATGCATTCCATGTCGTAGACTAGAAAACTCCAAGTTGTCTAGTGCTTTTTATTTGTGAATCTACTATATTGAAAGTCTTTCTGGTTTTCTGGCTGTGGATTTTCCTCATTCTCTGTTTGTGAGCGTAAACTGCAGTTTTACTGAAACCTTTGGATACTCTGGCTGTCTTTTGGACTTTATTAGCTGTTGTGGTTTCCTGTCCTAAGTTTTCATTCTCTGCTGCTGTTGATGCTTCCCGCAGGTTGGCACTCCAGAAAGGTGAGGTCTAGAATGAAAATCCATTGGAGTGCTGAATAAATTGCCATTCGTATACAGTATCAGTGTTTTCTTTCCATGCTGTGGTTGGGCTTTGCACTACTGTCAGTGATGATGTTGACAGGTATCATGTTGAAAGGTGTGTTGAACTTCAGGTATCTGCCTGATTAAGACAACATTTGCTATCATTTTTCAGTTTATGGGCTGTAGTGTGGCTGACATTTTAGTTTTGTGAGATATCCATGCAGAACCTTGACGTGTTGTCTGGTTGTAAAGGATGGAAGTTGTCTTGGAATCCATATGTATTTATGTAAAGGATTGCTCCGTTGGATGAGTTTGTATCACTGTTGCTCCTGTTGCTTCGCATTTCTCTTCCGTTTGCTTTCCCTGCTGAACGGCTGCTATCCTCTTTGGTGCTGATGTTGCTTTGGTTTACATAATGCTAAATATGCTCTGGTTGATGTAATGCTAATATTGCTATGGTTTACATAATGCTGATGTTGCTCTGGTTTACATGTACTTGAAATTGCTTTCGTTTAAATGTTGGATGATTCGCCACTTGCTTTGTTGACATGTTTCTGCTGTTGCTATTGTTGATATGATGCTACCCTTTGTTGACAATGTACGTAAGGTTTTCTGGTTGACATGTCACTCATGTAGTGGTGGTCTGCATCCAGTTGCTGAAATACTTTTGACTGATTAAGTGCTGCTGGAAGAGGTTGTGTTTGTTCTTTGCCGGATGGTGTTTGCTGGTTTTTGTCAGTTAGTTAAACCACTGTATCATCCTACTTGGAATCAAGTAGTTATTTGGTGTACAATGCCAGCGTTGGTCATGATGGGTTTAGGTTTCAATATGGTTGTTCCTCTGCTGTTCCTCGCTGCTGGTTTTGTAAGTCTCTTGTAGTTGTTTGTTTTTTGAGTTTTTCTGTGTTGTGTTGAGGAAGAAAAAACATCTAGTAGTAACACTGAAATTATAAACGATACACAATACCATGTTAATATCCAGCTCATCTGATACTTTTGAGTCTTAATCAGATTCATTCACTTACAGTGATAAAGCACCTTCCAACTGCTGTAAATACCAACATATCAGACACAGGAATTTAGTATAATATCTGTCTGTTCTTTAAAAGGATAATTCAAATGAGATGTCTTGAACAGGAATGTTTGCTTTCTTACTTTTTCACCAGGTTACAGTGTTCTACAGAAATCATCAGTCTGGTATACAGTGAATCTATTCACACAGCTTAGTTGCCTTGGTGAGTTACAAGTTGCATGAGACTTTGAAGGTTTACTGTTGCACGAAATGTTTCACACTCAGCCAAAAATATTTGCAATATCTTTGCATTGCATGGTAGAAAGAGTAATGGATATTTTTATTGACTTAATTTCACAACTAAATTTATATGGACTTGCCTGTTGCAAAACATTTGGAAATTGGAGTTTTAGATTATATTTTGACAAGCACTTCGGTTGATTCATTAGACGTTAATTTTCAGCTAAATAAATTTGCCATGACATTTTATGGGTAAGTTTGATATAAAGCTGACCAGTTTTAAACGGAAACCTACAGGTCTGCAGAAACCCAAATAAATGTGGCTCAAATACTTAATGGGTTTTCAGGTTAGACACCAATCATAATTCCTGAGGAGTCATGATGACCACCCTTGTGCATGGTTACATTCGAAAAAGAAAATTGATACAGTCGAGCACACTTATTAATGATTGATATCAGGAGATGATACATGACTCGGTCAGTTTTTCATTGTAATTAATTGGTTTGTTTAAATTGCTTTGCATAATGCCATATAGTTGAAAAGAGAAAATACAATGCATAAGTGCAGTATCAGCTATGACAATCAAATGACTTGAAGGCGTTTTGTTTCCCTGGAAAGTCTGTTGTTCCTTTCTATGATTTTAGCTTTCTTTGTAAATATTATTCTGTTAACGTCTGTGCCATTCTTTTATGCTATACTGTGTTTCTTTTGTAACACTAAGCTACACTAATGCTCATGATTGTTTTTATTGGGGTCAAAAAATAAGGTGCTGTGTCAAGTTAGTCCTGCTTATTGAAAGCTACCAATGGCTAGTTTTTATTTAGTTTTATTAGTTTTTTTTGCCAGTTTTCTACAAATGTTGCCGATTTCAACCCAAATCCTTTTCAAACACCACTGGTTTCCAAATGTCAGAATTTAAAGACAGTTGCACAAACTTGAAAACTTGCTCTCTAGATATTTTGATCTAAGGAGAGTTGAAGTATACTTTATTACCTCACAATCTGAGTAACATCTTAGGTTCTCAATAAAACATCTGGAAACCATTGGTCTCCCTCTTTCTGCTCTTAATCTGACAGTAGTGTTGCTTTCTCCCCAGGTTATAGGGCTGTTGTTTAGCAGTCAGGATGGCAGTAGTCATCAGGCTGCAGGGTCTGCCCATAGTGGCTGGCACCATGGACATCAGACACTTCTTCTCTGGCCTCACCATCCCTGACGGGGGAGTGCACATCGTAGGGGGTGAACATGGTGAGGCGTTCATCGTCTTTGCCACTGATGAAGATGCTCGGCTGGGGATGATGCGTACAGGCGGGTCAATTAAGGGATCAAAGGTTTCGCTGTTGCTTAGTAGTAAGACGGAAATGCAGAACATGATCGAGCTAAGCCGTCGCAGGTTTGAGGCTGGTGCAGGTGCTGTTGAAACTGCTACACCTTCAACAGGAAATGCTAATAGACAAGCAGGTGCAGCTCCTATACCTACAGTGCAGCCAGGAGCAGGCGGGAGAAGTGGAAACCATGGAAACCAAGGATTTAGTAATGCCTCCACCACAGTAACGGCAGCAAGCTCAACGCAGGAACCATCAAGCAACAAAGCAGTAGCCAGCATGGCCGGTGTAGTACCTTGTTTCCCCAACAGTTATAGCTCCACTCCCACAATCACCACAGCTTTTGCATCCCTTACTGCAGGCCCCCCACCCATCCCCTCACTTCCCAGTATGCCCTCCATGCCACCCATGCCCACATTGCCCACCATTCCAGTTCCTCCTCCAGTTTCCTCACTTCCCCCTGTTCCTACCCACTCCCCTTTGTCCCAAGGACCTCCAGTGCCTCCTATGTCTCACCTTCCCCACATGTCTTCCCTGCCTCCCTTCAATCCCTCTCTTCCACCCCCAGGGGGACTGGGTTCTGGCCTCCCTCTTGGAACTCCCAACCATATGCTGTTTAATCCTCTCTCCCCTTTGGCCTCACTTGGCCTTCAGGCCCATATGAAGGCCGCTGCTGCTGCAGCCACTGGTGCAGCCAGTCCAGATGAGTTATTTGTCCTCTTGCAGAATCTCCCATTCTCCTGCTCAGAGGTTGAGGTCAGGGAATTTTTTCGGGGTCTCGGTGTGGATGGAGTTCACCTGCTGAGGGATGGACAGGGTAGGCCAACTGGTAGGGCTGTGGTCAAGTTTTTCTCACCCCAGGAGAGTTTTGAAGCTGTGAAGCGGGGAGGTGGGATGATGGGCCAAAGGTTCATTGAGATCATCCCATCCTCTGAACGTCAGTGGGCCAACCTCAGTGACAATATGGTTGACCATGTTTCTCACAATATCAGCAAGTCAAATAACAACTTTAATTTACAGGATCAGCAGCAACGCCGTGGTAATGTCGGGTCTGGAGGCAGGGATCAGCGAGGAAGGTCACGATCTCCTCACCGACAGGAGTTCTCTGTCTACCTGAAGGGCCTTCCCTATGAGGTTGACAAAAAACAGATAAAAGAGTTCTTTAAGAATTTGGCCGTTGTGGAGGACAGTGTTTACATTGCCTATGGACCCAATGGGCGAGCCACAGGAGAGGGCTTTCTTGAGTTCAAAACGGAACAGGATTATAAGACTGCTTTAGGTGCTCACATGCAGTACATGGGCACCCGCTTTATCCAGGTCCACCCAATCACTCGAAAGGGAATGCATGAAAAAATTGACACCATCCGCAAACGAGAAGCGTCCCAGAGTGATGGCAAGAATCTGGATGGTTTGAAAGCTCCAAGGAACTGTGCCCATATCACCAATATTCCTTACAATATCTCTAAGAAGGATGTACGTGGCTTCTTGGAGGGTGTGGGGCTTTATGAGGAAACCCTTAAGGTTCTGACAGACAGCCATGGTAATGGTTTAGGGCAAGCTATTTTCCAACTGCGTACTGAGGATGATGCCCGCAAAGCTGAAAGATTGCACCGCCAAAAGCTCAATGGCCGCGATGCATTTGTCCACCTGGTAACCTTTGAGCAGATGAAGGAAATTGAGAGAAATCCTCCTCCTCAAAACAAGAGGGGCCAGCGCAACCAGAATCAGCAGAACCAAAATCAGAATCAGCACCAGCAAAACCAGCCCAGTCCCCAGCAGCCCCAGATCAATCCATTTGCTGGGATTAGTGGGGAAGAATTTAACTTTCTCAGAAACACCATGGGGAATCTCACCCATCCCAACAGTTCCCCATTTGTGACACCATTCTCTGCCCCAGGGAATGGGCTGGCAGGCCCTCCCCCTCTGCCTCCTATGGCAGCAGGGCTAGGGGATGTGAGTCTGGGTGTGGCGCCTCCACTTGTTGCTGGTCTTCCTGGAGCTCCTATCCTGGAGCCACCGGGTTTTCGACCCATTGTTGGGGGTGGAGCTCCATTCAGTCAAGATGGGCTTAGAGGGTTGGTGCCTTTTGACAACCCTAACAGAAAAGGGGCTGGAGGACAGAACAGAGGGGGAGGAGCTAACAGCAACCAAAACCGTCCAGGTGGAGGCACTACTGGTGGACAGCAAGTGTTCACTCCAGGAACTGACAGTCTCCGTAACCAGCCAGCCCCTGGTGGATCCAACAATCCCAATAGTCAACGTGTTGCTGCTGGCCCAACAATTGTAAAACTCCAGAACATGCCCTTCACTGTAACAGTGGATGAGATCATGGACTTCTTCTATGGCTACCAAGTATTGCCAGGCTCAGTCTGCCTGCAGTTCAGTGAGAAAGGCCTGCCAACTGGTGAGGCAATGGTGGCCTTCCAGAACCACGAGGAGGCATCTGCCGCTGTCATGGACCTCAATGACCGACCTATTGGAGCTCGTAAGGTCAAGATAAGCCTGGGCTAATGCCCTGCTCAAAAAAGAAAGAGAAGAAAAAAAAACTTCCTGTAGATAAATCATGTCGCATCTACCTGGATCTCCTTTGTTCTTGAAAGCCAACATAAAACATACCCAATTTGGGCCTTCAAACTTAACTGTTGTGTGTAGATAGTTCCAGGTAAGACCCACCCCTGCAGTTTGTCCAGTGGGAACACTGATCCAGACTTTGTTCTTCCCTGCAGTGATTCTCATAGCGCAATCTAATGATGATAACAGGATTTTGGTCTTTTCTATCCTGAGCTGCTGTGGTTTAAATTTGACATGCTCTGTTGCCATGGTAAAAAATATGACGAAAATCCACTGTATGTTACATGATTAAATGTTGTGCTCTGTTGCTATGGTTAAGTCTTTACATGCTCTGTTGCTATGGTAAAACCTTTTCAATGGTAAAACACGCTGTAGATGAAAATGAAATGTTGGTGCTCTGTTGCTATGGTCTTTGCATACTGTTGCTGTGATAAAATTATGATAATTAAGCTGTGCTGTGAACAAATGCTTAGGATCAGTTGCTATGATGAAATGTTGACATGCCGCATTGCTATAGTAAAATTATTCTTACACAAATCTCTGTCATTGTAAAAGGCTGAGACTCAGTTGCTTTGGTATCATGAAAACGCATTTCTGTTTTGCTGTGCTCAGTGGAAGTGGGATTGACAGATTGTTTACTTGTATTATTTTAGAAATAACTTGGGATCCTTTTCTTCTGTCACACTTCTGATGTTGCTGTGTTTCAGCGATGCTATCTTGTCACTACCAAGTATTCACAGTACATGCTCAGGTGTTTGGACTTGAGAGCATTGATATGAGTTCTTGCATTTTTTAGTTTGGTAACTTTTTGTTGTATGTATGCTTGATACTGTTTTGGATGTTTCCAAACTTAAAGCAAATTTTTTTGTTCCTTTTTGTCAATGTCACCAAATGTGTATGATCATGAAACCATACATTATGTGGAGTCTCCTTTGCTTTGGTTAATAAAAAGGACATTCGTGATGCACGTATGCTCACCTGCGATCAGCTCCTTATGATTGTCTTCTCTTTCCTGTCTTATGTTAGAAAGTTATTTTTTGAGTTATTAGGTGACTGGGGGTTTTCAGCTGGTTTGGTGTCATTTTGAATACAGAAGAGCATGTAGACATTTTCAATGTATTATGAGGTGAACTGCGGTTTGTCTCATCTAACTTTTGCTTTAGTATTCGAGATGAGGCTAATTTTTATTTTTATTTTTTATCAGACTTATCAATATGAAAGCATATCTGTTAGCATTTAGCAGAAGTACTCCCTCCCTCACACTGAGCTCATCCTGTGACTGAAATTGAGTATTCCATGTATTCTCAAGTCTAGCACTATGACATTCAAGTAGAATACTGTCCACCAACATACAAGCGCTAGTGGGGAATCAATTCATTAAATGAGGTGTGCCCATCTCGGCTCGACTTGTGGGTGAAATGCCCTTTTTCAGCTTGGTAGTGTAAGCTGGCTTCCAGTTGCCAATTTAAAAAGCTTTATTAGTCCAGCTTTGCCATGTATTTGACATGGATGTCTTATTTTTTGTGTGCCAGTTTCTTTTTTATTTCCATGTATTCGCCAAGGATGGGAACTAGGGCTGTCAGTTTTTATTCAAAATGTGATGTTATTTTGAATGTGAGATATAAATTTCATGTTCATACTGCAAATACCTGCCCTAAATGCAGATGCTGCCATCTCATAAGCACATGTTGAGTAGTACCCCATAGAATCCAGCAGATGGTGCACATAAGATTTCCTACCATATTATATGATACTCGGCATCGACAGCATCTTGAAGATGAACCAAATACCGACTTTTAACCTAACCAGGGTTTTTGTTAACCCGGGAAATGGGGCACCTTCTCTCGTATACCCTCTTACCAAAATGTTGATTTCATTATGTCCTCATAATGACAATAAAAAAAAATTCTTGAATTTACTGTTGGATGCTATTAATAGCACTTTTTTTGTCTTTTAATAGTTCATAATGTTATGAAGTTAGAATATATGCAAACATTAATGTTTGTACACTTTTATCACACAAGGTTAGTCAGTTGTTACAAAAATGTTCTCTGTTATTTAAATGTTCTCTCTTCCCTTTAAGGTAAATGCAAGCAGAAACACAAACTTCCCTTTTAGGGGGCCTTGAAATGCCCCATTTACCTCCACATCCCCTCTCACAACAACCCCCCAGTCTCACACCATCAGTGGTCCCCTCATGCTCTTCTTGTAGAAAATCTCTACTAATCTCTGTGTAAGCTGGCTCTTAAAGATCTGCCTGTGGCAGGGACATCTGTGCATCCTGAGCTCATTTTCTCGTCTTTGGGTAATGTAAATATAACTAGGACAATACTCGATACCAATCAGGTTGACAGATTTTTTTCTGGCAAATAATATTAGAAATGAATTTGTTTCAACATAAACCAGTAAAAGGTCAGAACCCTCGCTTGCAGGCCAAATTGTGTCTGATTGAAGTTGTAGCTCGACTTCCAATCACATTATCTTGTTGTGTTAAAAATTCGATGTAGTACAGTTTCAATTTAAATGTATTGGAAACGTCCAGGGTGAGTCAGACTAACATGTTTTTTTTTTGTAAACATTCTGTCACTGTCAAATACAAGAATTGTATCAGGTTGACTTAATTTGTAAATAAGTAATGGAAGTGAGACTGATTGCTGATACAAATGCAGGATATTGTGATGTAAAGCAAATTAAATAGAGGGTAAACCCTCAAATGATGAAATTCTTTCGATGATTTAATGAAACCTGTTAACATATACCACAAAAAAGATTCAAAATAATATCGTAATAATTTCTTTATAATGAATATGTCATCTTACATAAGTTTTTTAGTACGGAAAGTTAGCAGAAATAGTTTTGTCTGAAGTGCAAACACTTACAGGAAATGGTTACCTCCAAACAAGACCACAAGTGTTAAAGTATGTGTGTATGAGGCCTTAATAAAGTGCATTGAAACATTGTCTAGATAAATGATTGTGCTTGCGTTGTAGTGTGTAGAAAAAAGGAAGTATGTTTTAAAAAGAACCATCCTAACAACAGCCTCGGGTTGATGGCAGACTTGGATGTAAGTGAACTGTTAAGTTTGTGGAGCAGTTATTGCTAAGTGACACCACACTTTAAATCATACACCTGCTGAGGCCTCCCCTCCCACTGATCAATAGACAGACAGAAAACAGGACTTACAGGTGAGTGACGGACATAAAATGCTCCACTCAAAATATGAGAAAAGTTGCAAAACGTTGACGTCTGTAAATATTCACACACAGCTTGTAGATGGATAATTATAAACAGTAACTTGATATAAATGTAAATTAGTGGATTGTGGTGTGACTAATAGTACTTGCCCTCTAGTTGGTAACAGTAGCATGGTAGTTGGAAAATGGTAGTCAATAGAGGACATTTAGTTGATTTCCAGAGGCTATTCTCCAATTGCAGTGGTGTATAAATATTAGGTTACATTTGTAGGTGGTGGTGTTGTTGGTCTGCATGGATCTGCTAAGTGATGGCCACCAGATTAAGGCTTTATTGATGGAATGTAAACATCTGGCCTGTATATGGTACATCAGGTGTCAGCCTGATAAGGGCCTATAGATGGTACATAGACATAAATATGATTGTAGTGAACAAAGATGTTAACATGTAGTTTCTGGCCTATGCATGGTACATAGACATTAGTGTGATGTTAGGGTTCTATATGGCACATAGCCTGTAGTTAGTGACCTATATGCTGCATAGATGTTGGCATGCAAACTACATAGTCGATACTACCTAGGCAGTAGTGTGTTGTTGCTTTAGATTTAGCCTGTTGGTGGCATGTAGATATTATATAGGCAGATACAGCATTTTGCTCGTAATTTGCATACACAATTCTGATTAAAACAAGTGGAATGTAGATGGTCTGTAGTGGGACTGGTGCATTATATTGTCACAGACATAACCCAAAGATGATCTATATAGTTGTAGATAATGCATGGATGTTGGCCTGTTAACTCAGGTGCTTCCACAGTGGCTGCTGGATGGTGGAGTGAAGGGGCTAGAGCAGTAGATTGTGCTGTTCGAGCTGTCATTCTCCTCTGTGAGGTGTTGCTTCTGACATTGGATGAGGATGACATGATGCTGCTGACAGCAGAGAAGTTAGACAGCAGCTCTGTGTGTGTGTTAGATGATTCAACATTACCCTGTTTGTTCCCTTTTTTTCCCCCTCATATTTGTATATTTTTGTTTTTCCTTAAATATTTCTCACTGGTGATGAGATACTCTGCAGCATTACAACAGAAACATTAAACTTTACTGTTGTGGCTCATGCGGTGTTCACTTTATACCGTTTCCCCTCTGTTACTGTTTCTGTTCCTCAGTTATTCTTGTGATGTATCTCTCTGATCAGACACAGTTGTAAAGCTGCTCAAACAGCACTTTGTGCTTCAGTGCCTCCTTCTTCAATACTGGGAATTACAGCCTTTGCTCTAGAAATCTTAGGTTAAAGGTCACTGACTGTATTTTTCTTACCCTATATCACAGTATTTTTCAGTGGAAGTTGTCATTTTTATTGCAACCATATATCAACACTTCTTATCATATTTGCCTTCTCCATGACAAAGGAACAAATGATACCTAGGTTTGTTTTGTTAAAACACAGTGTGTTTACTTTTAACGCACCAATTAAATGTCCAAACACTGCTGGTTGACATTAGACTTATCATCTCTACTGCCTCATCTGTACTTTTCAAAGCTGTTGTGGATTTTAGTTTTTTAGTTTTTTTTTAGACAATAGTAAGTTTTCCTTTACATTTGTTAACAAGTTTCAGCGTGTATCTTCCACTTTCCTCAGAACTGTCACCTGATGTTAGGTGGTGATGTGCCTTATCAGGTGATGTGAAAAACTAACCAAAAAACTTAGTTTAATCAGAAGACATAATGAACTTTCACAATATAATTGCTGCTATAGCCACTGGTCAGCTAGCTTGCTTTACTTTGTTGGCCCCATTCTTGATTCTGTGACTAATGACACAGATAGTAGTGCACTGAGGTTCAAGGTCACTGTCACTGCACCTATCTTTTCTCCAAATATAAAATATGTGTAGACCAGAATTGTTACATATTTTTATACATACATTGAGATAAAACACTTGTTTGCTTATATACCCTGCATATGCTATTGAGAATTACATTTTCTTTTATTTAAGTGTATTTTTATTTAAAAAGGAAAAAGGCAAAGCACCTTTTAAAAGCTGTTTGATTACAGTCAGTCCTGTTGTAAAAACGTTGCTTCATCTGCTCTTGGCTAAACTAGTTGTTGTTGTGATGCTTTTATTTTGAAGGAGTCTGGCCAGGACCCTTACTTCTTTTACCCAGAGGGCGTGACTGACAGTCGTCCGGTCCAATGGAAGCGCGGTTTTTCAACCTTTTGTCCAATCAGAGCGTAGTTTGTCTTTGTGGCCGCTCCCTCTGCTGTAAGAGACAAACGGCACTTTCCTTCCTCGGTAAAAGCTAAATCAAACGTTTCGTTTGCTTACAATCTCTGTAGAGACTCTGACTGACGGAGAGTTTCCAGGAAGGTTAAGGCACCGTCAGATGTGGAAAAGCTGACGTTTCCTGTCTCAGAGTGTGTAGTTGTCCTCCGCCTTGTTCCTGTGGATTTGAAGGAGAAATACAACGGCTTTGATAAGGTGATTCATAAAAGTTTTTTGTTTTGTTGGTTGGGCTGTTTTTTTTTTTTTACCTACAATGCTGTGTGTGAGTGAGGGAAACACTGGTGGTGTTGGTAAATTGGTGATTTTCATTTTCAATTACTCGGGGTGCGTTCAGGTGCTGCTCCATTCATATTGAGATGGATACGGAGACGCTAGTTATCGCCATTTGTGCAAAGTCACCGGACATTATCTAACTTTTTAAACAGAGAGCTCGGTTTATGGTGAGTTCTATTTTATGGACATTGGTTGTGGTTAACTGACGTAGCTCAGACTCTGGGCCTTCATGGTATGGTACAAAAATGCAGCCTTGCCCTCTGTACATGGCCTCTGTACAAGGACTGATGAAGTGGAAAAAATGTCCAATATGAAAACTATACACTATGAGCTATACTAATATATATATATATATATATATATATATATATATATATATATATATATATATATATATATATGTATGTATATACATATATATGTGTGTGTATATATATATATGTATATATATATACATACATACATATCTATATATGTGTATATATATATATATATATATATATATATATATATATACATATGTTTGTTAGTATACAGTATTTCATAGTGTATAGTTTTCATAGTTTATGTGTCTGATGCTGCTGTAACACAAGAATATCCCACTTAGGGATCAGTAAAGCCTGTCCTCCATCCATCCAGATAGAATTTACTCAGAGCATTTAAACTTAAAGCTTCTTGGTCGGAAAACTAAGCACTTGGATTTAACCACCAGCATTGTGAGCTACAGCCACCTGACATTTTGAACCCTATTTGTAAATATTAGTAATTGTTGCTGCTAAATAAACATGCTGGTGTTTATATCCGTGTGAAATGTGTGAAATTGAAATGTAGAGGAGTGAATTAAAGTACAAATATCAAATGTAATTTCAAGTTCACTACAGGCTGCAGTAAATGCACTTTAAGTTGGTTTATAGCTTATGTCGAAAGGAGAAGGTTTGAGATGGCAGCTTTGCCTGTGTCCGTTAATTTATTTTAATTTTTACCTGTTTAAACATTATTTGCATGTGGGAAAGATACATTGATGTGGTCATACAGTTTTATCTCAGCTGGCGAGTGTGTGGCACAGAACGGTCACACAGTGAGTTTTTGTTATTAATGATTACTTGCCGACTGTGTTGCCAAGTAACTCTAACTGTGATGTCCCTGCAGACTTGTCTCTTGTACATGTGGCTGTGGTTTGTGTTTGTTGCTCTTGATGAGACAGTTCATATTCTAATCACTATTTGAATATGATATGAATCTCTGTTGCTGTCTGAACAGTCAGAAAGTACCACACTATAGTTTCATGTGACCAGAATAGGTCATCTCGCTGATTTTAGCAGCTTTTAGCTTGTCTGTTGTGTGTATAAAATGTACTCCAAGGATTAAGTTCATCTTAACATTTGTCTTTTTATTGAATTGTATGTTTTATGCATAGAAGAGACACATCTGTCAGCAGTGCTAAATCATTTCCTGTTTCCCATCCACATTCTTGGAAAGCAGGATGTGGAGCTAACATGATTCTGTTAACTGCACTAATGGTATACTATGACAGTTCGTACAAATTGGAATTTAAGTGATGAAAATACATGTGAGATAATTGGACTTTGTCTGCAGGAGTGTGTTTCTCGTCCTGTTTTTAAAATGGGGTCAAACTATCTTTATTTAGTCATATGATCACAAGAAGATCTATTAACTTTAATTATGTATTTATTTTGTTCACAAGCAACTGTAAAATCTTCTGTTGTGAGGCTGAAGCTACCCTCCTGAACTTGGAGCCTACATTTCTGAATCATAATCTGAAGTTTCTTCTCTCTCCACCTCAGATGGCGGACTGTGTCACGAAGGTGGAGCTGAGCGTCTGCTGCGCTAACTTGCTGGATAAAGATGTCGGATCCAAATCTGATCCTCTGTGTGTGCTGCTGCAGAACACAGGAGGAGACAGCTGGACTGAGGTAACCTGGAAATTCACACTACAGGATTTGTGTGACTCTGGACTCTTGATATTACTATAGTTTTTATGCGATATCTAATGATATTATATTGCTCTCTTTCAGCTGGGCAGAACTGAACGGTTGAAAAACACCTCCAGTCCGTCCTTCAGTGAACGCCTCAGAGTGGACTATCACTTTGAGAAGGTTCAGAATCTGAAGCTGGGTGTCTACGACATTGACAACTCCAGCTCTAACCTTGCTGACGATGACTACCTGGGAGGAATCGAGATAACTCTGGGACAGGTATGCACCACACTAAACCCTGACTTACATTGTCAGGGTTTGAAAAGTTTCAGATCTAATCTGTCATGACAGAAATGTTTTTAAATCTATGGTCATCAGTTCAAAATAGTGGTTATCCCCATTTACTGATGGATGGTCAATAGCTTTGCTGACATTCTGGCATTGTTGGAGATTTTGTTTTAAACTGAAACATCATGACAGCTTTTTGATGGATTGACATAATTTCTTTGTGGAAAAACTTGGAAATCTGGTTTGGCAGCAATTCCATACATTCTTTGACTGATCTTAAGAAGAGATGAGGATTTCTGAGGTCTAATGAATGATCTTAAGTTCACACTGCTCTCTGCTGGACAAATAGTGCAATCACCTGTCGCTCTCTCTATGACTCAATAATTACTATACAGTATAGAGCTATAAAGCTTCTGAAAAATGAAAGGCACCAGTGTTGTTTCAAACTTCAAGGGGTCACTGTGCACAAATCCAAGAAAATCGAGCCATATATCACAGAACCTGAATATATCTGATCCTTAAAATACCCCCAGGTGCTTTTTCACATCTTAAACTTTCTGACAAGCCTTCCCTCATTCTGCGCTGGAGAACACTTATAAAAACATGTAAATAATAAATATTTTATGTTAATTATAAATAATAGATATTTAAGATAATTAGTGTCTGTAACAACCCTGAGCCTGTCCTTGTTTTGGCATTCTGGCTCACAATATTGATCCACCATATTCACTTTATATGAAAACATAGTGACAGTGAAGAGATGAGTTATCCGACATATTGCCTTGTACTGTATATATACTGCTGGTTATATATGCCTCTGAATGTGAACAGCTCTGCTTCCTGCCGAAATGGCTATGTTTTGGTTCTGGGTGTTGCATGATGAACTGTGTGATGTCACTACCAAAGCTCTACATGATGCTTGAATAACATGTTTGCCCCCTGCCACTGCAGCACTGATGCAGAATGTGGGTCTGCTGTCCTGGATACGACTGAATGAAAAACCTTGTGTGTGTGTGTGTGTTTCAGATAGTTTCCAGCAAAACTGTGACCAGACCTCTGCAGCTGAAGAAAGGCAAACCTGCTGGGAAAGGAACCATCACTGTGTGTAGTCTATGTGTGTGTTTGTCTTTTAATTAATGACCATGTTATTATTATTATCAAGGTAAGACATCTGTCTGCCTGTTCGTCTACAGGTCTCAGCGGAGGAGATTAAAGACAATAGAGCCATTGAGTTGGAGCTGGAGGCTAAAAACCTTGACAAAAAGGTAATTCTTCTTCTCGTCATCCTCGTCAACCCACTTTCCTTCATTTTTTTTAACCCAAGTCTTCATTATCACATCCATCTCTTCAGATGTTACACCAACTTTCTTGTATATCCATCATTCACATGATGTGTTATCTATTTTACAGTAACATTGTCTCACCTTTTTATGTCAATATTGACTTTTTTTCATTGTAGATTATAAGTTTTTGTGTGGACTGAAATGTTGCTCTTATTCTTATCAGACTTTTTCCCATAATTTACAGTACTGTGTAAGTACTGGGCCACTATTACATTTGTTTGCTTTTTTAACAATACTATAATGACCATACAACATAATTATTTCTCAATCATTTTATTGGACATATGGACAAGTTGTGTGAGTTACACTCATTGACAGTTTGCTAATATTTAAGACCAAGTTTAAGTCACATCATTCCAATCCAAAGGCCAATGATTGATAGGAGTTTGACAGAAATTAAAAACAACAAAGCTTGTGGTTGTGCACTGTACTGATTTATTTATCCATGCATTGACATGTATATTGTCTTTTCAGGATACATTTGGAAAGTCTGATCCATTCCTGGAGTTTTTCAGACAAGGAGATGATGGAAAGTGGCAGCTGGTTCACAGAACAGAGGTACACCCATACAGAGGACACACACTTTGTCTGCCAGTATCACTTTGATAGTATTTTCTACTGGTTTTCACTGAGTACTCATCTATTGATATTAATATAATAAAAATTAACTCCTTGTATACCTTTGCAAGTTAGGAGCACACAAAATTTGGTTTTGTTGGTTACTCTGCTTGAAAAAGCTAATACTGGTTATTATATACAGTATGTAGGTTTAAAGGATATAGGAGATGTGCTTAGTGTGTGTAAGTCTCCTTTTCACAAGTTCATACAGTGATAGTTTTGTGTGTCACAGCTCTCCTTTGACGTTAACACCACTGCGAGAGATAGAGATAGAGAGATGTCATAATGTGACCGACCTATAATTTTATAGCATTCAAGATTCAGGATTCATTCTTTATTTTATACATTTCCAGTACCAGTAAGATGTTGATAAAGTCATGACACTGTTAATAAATGAATGGATAGAGTAATCTCATCATGTTTGTGTGTATGTATGTTTGTAGGTGGTGAAGAACAATCTGAATCCCACTTGGAAAAAGTTCTGCATTCCTCTGCAGACGTTGTGCCGCAGTGACCTTGATAGACCAGTGAAGGTGTAAATTTATTCATTTTAATTCATTTTTTTTTTTACTTTCTTTATTCATCTTGAACAGCATTGTTAGGAAAGACTACAATAAAGCAGAGAAAAATAAGACAATTATCATTAAACAATCTCCATCATAATTCAAAACATTAAATGTGTTTGAGGAGGAGCAGGAAGAAGCACAAGAATCCACCTACCGTGTTAATAACCACCCACATCTTCATCAATGAATCTCCTCCTCCTCCTTCAGGTGGATTGCTCTGACTATGATAGTGATGGGTCTCATGATCTGATTGGTTCTTTCACCACTAAAGTCTCTGAGCTGCAGAAAGGTGGACATGGTTCACTGGTAAGTTCACCAATAGTAATATGTCCAAAGTCTCTCAGTTGGCCCTTCAGGCTCCATTAAACTGTAATGTGTTGCTGTCCAGGTGACCTTTGACTGCATCCACCCCGACAAACAGAAGAAGAAGAAGAGCTACAAGAACTCTGGAGTCGTCTCTGTGAAGAACTGCAAGGTAGAGACTTGATTACTACTTTTTGTCATTTTTTAATACACATAAACATATGAGTGAGTGAATGCTTTCATTTACCCTGTGCCTTCATGTTTTTGTGTGGTTTTTCTTTTAGCTGCTGACTCAGTACACGTTCCTGGACTATGTGATGGGAGGCTGCCAGATCAACTTCACTGTACGTTTGTGTATCAGTGAACACACATGCACATAGTTTAAATCATGTATATTAATCTACAAATCACTCTGAAGAGTCTACATGATGCACATATGAACAGAAAGTAAAATATTTTTTATTCTTTAGAAAATGTGATCTTGGATCCCCTTTAACTGTGGGATTTATAATCTGTTAATCAAGTGATGCAATAAATGTACACATTTGTAAACGCGATAATTAACATGTGAGCAATCTGGCTGAGTAATTAATAAATAAATAAATGAATGTTTGTTGGAGATAACTGATAAATAAATGAATGTTTTATGCTGTAGGTTGGGATTGACTTCACTGGCTCTAATGGTGATCCTCGCTCGAAAAACTCTCTCCACTACATGAGTCCAGATGGGCTGAACCAGTACCTGAGTGCTCTGTGGTCTGTGGGTCAGGTGGTCCAGGACTATGACACGTTAGTAGACACTCTGCAGACATGGACTCGAAAAGCTACATTCTAAACCCTACATCTGACTACACTATAAAGGCCCTGTGAATAATATTAAGGAGGGTTTATTAGCATATATGCAGGTATGTTTGCACAAGTAAAACATTTGAATAAGGCCACTATAGTTACCTGACTTGTTTAGAAAAGAGGGGTGAGCATGTTGTATTTGTTGCTGTCTGCAGGCTCACCATTAATTGTTACTAATGGAACTGTGATTTTGGATTTCAAACTGTAGAGGGCAGCATTTCACCACTTAGTGTACATCCTGCCAGAACCAATTAGAAGAAGATGAAGTCACTGGACTGTGTAATACTACTTCCTATAGCTCTCTACCTGAACTTCCATCTGAAACCCAACGTCATAGACATCACGAATGTACCTGAAAATAAATAATTTAGGATTTAAATTGTATAAACTTAAACCATCCTACCCCTTTGAAGACTACATCCTACACCCTAATCCCTTCATGCTACGATCAAATCCTAATGGCTTCAGCCTATTTTCAATACATTTTAAAAAACTCCACATCCACATAATTTCCACACCCTGTGTATGAAACAATACACACCGATTCTTACACTTATGTAATCTCATTGCATGAACTATAAAATCTGTTGCGTCAACGTTGTTCATTGTTGTTAACTTTCATGACAGTAATGGTGGTTATTCTGTGTTTCCTCTTTCAGTGATAAACTTTTCCCAGCCTTTGGTTTTGGAGCCAAACTTCCTCCAGATTACCAGGTCAGCTCTCTTACCAAACAATCACAGCATTGCTGTCTTAATCAGACTAACACAAGCGCTAGAGCATGTAGTTGGTGAACATTGTCTGATCTATTTTTGTATTATTATTTTATTTGCAGGCGGCACACCATGAGTTTGCTCTCAACTTCAACCCAACTAACCCCTATTGCCAAGGTACGCACAACTAAAATCCTCTGTTTTGAAACACACATTTTCTTAAACTCATGGTTTAATACAGGTTTTGACAAATGTTATTGACCTTTAACTACCTATTTTATTTTCACAAAGCACATATTTGTCTTCAGTTTGAGCTATTTTCATCTGATTAAATGTCAGCCTTTCTGCATTGGATTAAATATTGATCCTTTTCTTTGATTTTGCCAGATATTTTTCATTTATCACTGTGTTGGACTGTGTTTCAGGTATTCAGGGGATTGTTGAGGCTTACAGGATGGTTTTACCCCAGCTCAGACTGTCTGGACCCACAAATTTCTCCCCCATTATCAACCATGTTGCCTCCATTGCCAGCACTGCAGCGCAGGCCAACAGCGCCTCAGTGAGGAAACACATGAAAACACATGCACAGAAATTATCTGAAGAAAAAAAAAAAAAAACACTATCACCCTTTGACCTGACTTTGTGTCTCTGTGCAGCAATACTTTGTCCTCCTCATCCTCACTGATGGTGAGATCACTGACCTTGACCAGACCCGAGATGCCATTGTGCGAGCTTCACGGCTGCCACTGTCACTCATCATTGTGGGGGTGGGGCCAGCGGACTTTAAGGCCATGGAGCTTCTGGATGGTGACGACGGTGTGCTGAGGTCGACAGTGGGCGAGGCAGTTGCCAGAGACATTGTCCAGTTTGTCCCGTACAGACAGTTCAGTGATGTAAGGCTCTCTGTGTGTTCTTAGTGTGTCTTATAGCATTCTGATTATTCGTGCTGTTCATATGGGGATTTTAAAGGTCTTTCTAATGTGGAACCAGTGTAAGATGAGGTTGATGGGGCACATAATGTACATATAGACACTTACATCCCATCTGTTTTTCTCCCTCTAGGCTCCCCAGTCGGCTCTGGCTCAGTCTGTCCTCGCTGAGGTTCCCAACCAGCTGGTGTCATATTTCAAAATGAGAGGCTTTGAACCACCTAAACCTAAAGATGCCCCCAAATCTTAAACTCACTCCCATAAGACCCAAAACCTGACCCAGTGTATCTCCTTACATTGCTTTACATTACATTGCCAACTTCATTCCAGGCTTAGACTTCCACAAATCCTCTCCCCTGCTCACCTAATGACAAAGTCAAGCATTCTTCCGGGATCAAGCTTGTATTTTCTCAGCCAGTCACAACATTCAGCTGTCAGACGATCAGTTTACTGGGGCCAAAGTCCTCTATTTTCTTAAAATCAGCCTGATAATCACTTTATTCTCTTCTCCTATGATAATGTTATAGTATAGATTATAAATTGATTTCCTCTGCTTCTTGTACGCTAACTATGCAACTCACGTGTTTACCAACACAAAACTAATCAGAGAGCCGCACACAAGTTTCATCTGTCACCCATTTCAACGGTTGTTGCCATATTAGAAATCCAGTGATCTTCTGGGAGATGTGGCCACTGATGCCTCAATATAAACATTTTTTTTCATAACTTTTCATCACCACGTTGATGATATATATATATATACACCACGTGTGCGGCTCATATTAGCTTTATTAACCAGGTATCGATACTTTGCACTTTGCTGTCGCACTAAATGCTGGAAAAATACTTTATGAATAATACTGTACACTCTGACATACTTTAGCTTTACCACCTATTGCCTTATTATAAACTTTATCGTAGCCTTACTATAGACTTTAATGTAGCCTGCATGTCGCTGCTCAGCTGCTTCAGTTTAAAAAAAAAAAAATATATACATATATAGGGATTTCTGGTCATTACAACAGCAAGACAGAATTTAGGTAAGAGATTAATGTTTTATTTAGTTTAGATAACAATAACCTTATCGGTTTTTTTTTATTAAAGCTAGATCCTTTTGATCTTCTCACATGACCACTCACTTCAACACCACTTTCCTTGCTGTTGGTCTCTGGTCACCTTTTCAACCAGACCATGTTACACGATTCTGCGATTCTGAGTATTCTTTTCAACCACTGAAAACATCAAACAGTGAAAAAGATTCTGCTGATTAAAGACAGTGAAATGATGCACATAATGGTAAAGTGGACCACAAGTTCCAATTTTATTTCCAAGTTTTTTTCATATATTGTTTTGATGCCAAAAAAAAACGAAACAGCAGATTCCGTATGTAGAATTTCTTCCTGTCAGTATGCCACAGTTTAGTTTTGTATTGTTTTTTTTGTTTTTTCATCAAATGCAGAAACATATTTTACGTCAGTGTTCTGGTTTTACATGTTTGAAAGTGTTTAAAGGAGCTTCACATTCAGCCCAATTCTGTGCAGCTTTCAATTTCGCCATGAAGAAAAAAATCTTATCTCATCCAAAAATCATGATCTAATCTGATTTTAGCCAAAGATTCTGTGTCTATGGTCGCGTGATGCTGTGAGGTCATTCAATAAAGACATTTTTATTTGCCAAACTTTCACACAAAAAAAGGCATGATTGAAATCTGCAAATTGCATTGGATGAACTATGCCATTCACAGTGATCTGATTGACCCCTAATAGCATGTCTATATGACTACAGATTGTTGCATTACAACAATAAAACAATTTTGGGATATAAAAAAAAGACGTGTTTGTATTGTGTTGTTTTGGAAAGGGATAAAAGGAGGGGAGTGGACTCATGTGAAGGTGGCACATAGAGAGATACTGATTCTGACATTAGTTTCGCTGCCTTATTGGACTTGGCCTGACTAGCCTGCTCAGATTAAAACACAACTGCACTTTGCTTGAATATTATTTTGGTTTCTATTTTCAATCAATTTAGTCTCCATGTTCAAGGGTTTTACTGTTCATAACAACAGTGTTTACATTCATTCATTCATTTTCTTTCCTCCTACAAAACAAAAGATATTCAAGGGTCAAACTGTCTAATCTGAAACATCTCATAGATTACCTCATATTTGAATCATTTATAGACAAATTATTACAATGGAAATGAATCCATTAACACCCACCCCCACTCATCCTCTTTTGTCATCGAATAATTTCATGATATTAACTTGTAATACATGCACATGTGTGTCATGGTTGTGTTTTTTCATAATAATAACACTATATGCACTTTGTTAATCAACCTCTGGGAGCAGCCTGGTCTCCTTGTACTGAACAAAGGCTTAATATCTAAGTATAAATTGGGACAGATATGATTAACCTCAGTAATCTTGTCTGTAGAAGTGCAGAGAACTTTTGTATGGTTGTGTTTTCATTCTCTATGAAATCATTTTCTTTCATCCCAGCTCTTTTTTTAAAAAAAACCACTAATATCAGACAGAAAAGAAAGAAAACTTTAATTGAAAATGTTATAGTATTGGGTTTTCAGTGTCAAACTTAGGAATTAGTTAATTTACATTGTTTGATATGAAGTGACAGGGTTGAGTTATGTGTGTTTTCTAAGGAGGAAACTAGTTGAGCAACTCCATTTGCTTTCTCAAACATTATGAAGGGCCTGCCCTAACAGACACGCACACACTTACATGGACCTCCCATCTTACTGTTGGAGAGAAAACACACAGAGCAGTTAATTTCCTTCAGCTGGAGAGAGGAGACGAAACACACGAGGTGAGAAGACGATTGAGGGACAAAATGTGTAAAGACAGACAGGTGATCAGAGAGCTGAACGTGTGAGATCATCATGTCCATCAGTGTGACTCTGAGGAGGATCTCCAACCTGCCGGGACGCTCTGACAGAAAAGTCGAGCTCAGTTTCAGAGGTCAGTAAAAAAAAAAAAACACCTACTGATGTTTGTATTGCTGCTTTTATTAGTTTTTCTTTTTACTGTTTTCTCAGGCTAGCACACATTTTCTCTTGTGCAATGACAATACACTATTCTTGATTCTTGTTATTAAGTGTAAAATGTACAATAGGTCAAATAATGACTGTATTGTCCACAGATTTAATAATCTGATAATTATCAGCTATTTCGATTACAGTTAAGTACTTAAAAAAAAAAAGTAAAAAAAAACCAAAAAAAAAACCTGTCCTTTTCCAGCTGCTCACATAGAACATTTAATAAGGTAACAGTTACTCTTAATAATAATAAATAATAATAATGACAACAGTCTGAAGTGATATAGTCCTAGTCTGTTGTAGCTTGTATTGTTTTGTTCTTTTGCTGTTGGTTCATGTTCCCTCTTTCTTTTGTTTTCTCCCTTTTCTTCATATTTTAACATAGTTGTTGTCTCTGTCTTTGTTACTCTTTTTCCCTCCCCATCTGATCTGTTTTCTTTCTTTCTTTCTTTCTTTCTTTCTTTCTTTCTTTTTTTGCCTGTTATGGCCAAATGCCTTGTTAAAATAATAATGACACTCGAAGTGAAAATGAAAAAGTCGCAGGGCTTTAAGGGGCTTATTTTAAAAGTATCTCTGTGTTATATTTGATTAGGAATAAAATGTATGATCATTATAATACAATTTTCAATATCACATTGTAACTACCCTAAAGAACTACATTAAAAGGAGCTTACAAAGTAAGTATTAAAAGATACAGTATTTATGCATTATATGCAAGTCACAGGTTGGTTTAGCATTTAAATGTGGAGCTGTTTTCAAATGTGTAGTTAAGGTGTTTAAAGGACAGTTGGATTAATTGCTTAATTGTACTTTGTACAGTGTGTCATGTGTCTACATACTTAAACATAGATATTGACCCCCTCTTCACCCCCTGAAGCATCTGCACTGTTGCTATGGTAACTGTTGGTCTTTCTGTCTTCCAGGATTCACTCATAAAACCCGAGTCCTGCAGTGTGAGAACATTGCCATCTTCAACGAGGTCAGTAAACGAGGGTTTGCCGATGTGATCTGTCTGATCATGTTGGATAAAATCAGACCAGAACACTGACATTAAACATGTTACATATTTACACATTTTTACGCATAAAACTTGACAGAAACACAGTAGAGAGCAGTGTAGGGCTTTTATTTTGAAGGAAGTGACTTTGACTTTCTGTCAATTTTATTAATTTTTTTTCAATCACAACTTCCTCTATTGTTGAATGAGATGTATCTCAGATCCACTGTCTGATGATCAAATAAAAAAAGAAAAGTGAAGGTTGAAGTGGCCCCTTAAACAAGTCCAGTTGCCGAAAGTTATCTCCTGAAGATGACTAGTATGACCTGGGTGAGAACCTTCACAGACATTGGCAGAAATGGAATATCATCCCCATACATATGTTTGTATAAGAGTATAATAATAATAATAAAAATTGTTTGGTTTAGAATAAATGTCTTATATGTATTTTAGGCACAAGCCTTGTCTTAAACACACATCAAGCTCTCAGATGATGAGCTGAACTTCCATGTGGTTTCAGAGGAAGTGGATATGGGGGAAGACAAGCTACTGTGATTTGAGACCATTTGGCCTTTGTTGTATTTGTCCTCTCTCTCTCTCGCTGTGTGTGCGTGTTTGTGTGTATGTGTGTGAGAGGAAGAGAGGTAGCTTATTTGTCTTCTTCAGATTGAAAGTATTTTAATGGGGCTGATAAAAACTGAACCGCTCCTACAGTTAGTATACATACACACAAAGACACTCCTTAAACACACACACACACCAGTACAGTTGATGTGATTCTGCCTTCATTCTACTGCACTCCTTAGAGAAAAAAAAAAGGTTATTGCTCCTGAAATAATGTCCACACAGGAGCTGCCAGCTTCATGGGAAGCAGTTTTTCAAACTCGGTGCAAACATCCATGGATCTCAGAATAAATGATCATGCCTTTGGCAGGTGATGTTTCCTCCAGCCCCCAAATGTTTTCAAATGTCTCAACACAAGTTTTAAATTCCAAAATGTATAATATATGGTCCTAGGAAAATAATTGTATTTATTTAAAGGTGCAATGTGTAAGAATTGGAGAAATTGGTTAGTTTATTCAATTTCTGCCAAAAAAAAAATCCTAAATGTACTGGACCCATAAAGCTTACAATAAATAAAGCTTTAGTCCTTTCTCTGTGTCTACATATAGGATGAGTTGAGGAACACTACTATATATGTATGTATATATATATATATATATATATCCCATGTGGATCAGTTTTTTTTTTCTTCAGTTTCTCTGATGATCTGCTCCTCCTGATGTCATGAGCTGATCGAGTTGCAGGATGAACTTTGCATAAGCTGGTGGATAAACAACTAATTTAACTAATTTTCACACCCCTGAATGCAGGCGTCACCATAGTAACAGCCAGTGAGACTCCTAGCGATATACAGTCCAAACATTTCTCTGTGACAGCGTTAGCATACAGCCCGTTGAGTTTGCCCTGAAGACAAATGCATTTTGTTTTTGCTATTTTTGTTAAAAGGACAATGTGTTTGTTTAAGAGATGTCTCCTCCCATTTCATTACATCACCACATGTTTGTCGACATAAACAGTGATGGCAGGTCAGATAAGATCATTACTGTAACCTCTGTGTGATGTGAAAACAGCGTTGAGTGCTGTGCCGAGTCGGTCTATATTTGTTCTCCAGGTGTGACCAGGTGTGTGTGTGTGTGTGTGCATACCTAAGCTTACCACACGGTGATAAATGGTTATAGGGGAACATGTGTGTGTGTGTGCCATGTTTGGTATTCACTTGAACATTGGTTAATTTTAACCTGAAAGAACTGCTGCTGTAAATACGGTCCTTTTTAGTTAAGTATTAACAAACCATCCATCCCTGTTATTAAACTCTGAGACATGGTGTGACACGATATGACATTCTTATGACTGTTATGTCCCAGTTAAACAAAGAAAAGTTTTGATTGGTGGTCTAATTATTGGATTATGTTCCAAATCTTGAGTCAATTTAAAAGTGTAAAGAAAAACATACGGAGACACTCTTGTTGTGGAAAAAGTTAAAAATCCTGTTTCTGCATGGCCTAAAGGTGAAGTTCACACCTGCACAGTGTGAGGAGGGTCTACATGTTGGGTTGTTATTATTGTGTGTAGTGCACACCCTGATCAATAGACTGTGTGAACATCAGAAGCAAAAAACCTTGCACAACTACGAAACGACACACACACACACACACACAGCTGGTACAAGAGAACAATGCTGAACAGTGACACCGGTCACAGTTTCTCCCCCTGCTGAATACAACTGTATATATATATATATATATATTATTATCATATGAAGTTTCTGTGATGACCCATGTCGTCTCGTTTACTGAAGAAGTTAATGAGATGTGGTTAAAAGTGCATACAATTATAAAACATTGACATTGTTTTTTACATAACATATCAAGTCAAGTCACTCACAGATGGTTTTAAACTCTGTGTGTGTGTGTGTGTGTGTGTGTGTGTGTGTGCAGCATTTCCGTTGGCCTCACTATGGTAAAGTGATCAAAGATGAAGTTTTTTCCGTCAGTGTTTACAACAGCAGTAAAGTCTTCTCCAACAGGTAACACACACACACACACACACACACGCACACACACACACACACACGCACACACGCACGCACACACGCACACACACACGCACACACACGCACACACACGCACACAGCCTGTTTATGTATATGTTTGTGTTTGTTTGTGTAGACTGCTTGGTAAACTTGTGGTCAGTCTCCAGCATGTTGTTACCTCTGGGAAGCTGTTGCTACGGGAACAACTCACCGATGCCAACTACGGCCTGACTGACGTGAGGACAGACACACACACACACACACACACACACACAAATCAACATGCCTGCCTGTTTGTCCCAAATCTCTGAATCTCAGCTTTTACATACAAGTTAGGAAACAGCTGGACATTAGTGATGATGAGTAAATTAGTGTTAAGTTTATGATAAAATCCAACTCGATGGGTCTTAATAAGTTGCACAAATAATCTATGATCGCGGTCACTTTGCTTTCCCTCTTTCTGTAGATCTACATAGAGCTGGATATTCATTATCATCCAGTTGAAGGATCTGTAGGAAACTGGCAAGGACTCGACTTCCTCCAGACTGAAGACGACGAAGACGAGTAAGATCAAAGACCTATACAAGAGCTGATACGTATGAACTTAGGTGTGGATGAGGGACACAAAAGGATTGTCAGAGGAAGAATTCATCAGGTTCTCGGTTTTCTCTGGAGTTGACTGAGAATATACAGTATATGCATTCAATGCAGATATAACTAACTAATTATGGCTTGATACTACGTTTCCTTGTCTGATAACTATGATGATGATGATATCACAACCTTGAGAACACCAGTATCTAACCGTCACCTGCATCCTTGCATCCTTTCCTTGCCCTGTGGTCACATGATGGTGGTGATGCAGGTCTCTCTTTATCGGCCTGTGCATAGTGAAGCACTTACATGACATCAGGGATTGAGTAATCTTAACTCTAATCTTTACTTTATTTCTTTTTCGGATAGCCGATCCTCTGATTAATACAAATAACCTCCAGATCAACAGAGGGCGCTCTAACCAGACTTGTTTGATTTTGGTTTCTCTCCTTCATCAGTTCAGATCTGGTCATCAGGAATGATGGATTTGATGACCCTGAGAGGTGAGTTAACTCCCTAACCCACTCAACAAAACCTCTACTCAGTAAACTGATGCTAACCTGTGAAAACACATGTCCAAGCACCTGTATGAACATCCACTCATGGTTCTTATGGACGTCTTCTTATCTACATGTGAGCTTTTGTTTCATGTCCCTGTGATAAAATATTTGATAGATAGATCTCTCTCTCTCTCTCTCTCCTGTCAGTCAGAGGACTACCACTCGCCCAAATGTGCTGGACAGAGAGGCTCGTCGTCTCGGTCAAAGTCTGCTCATGTCTGGGGAGGATGACGACGACGACTACGATGATTACGATGAAGACCTGGAGGCTTCCAACATCACCCTCACACCTCTGCTGAGGTCTGCTCACCTGAATGACTGTTTACATGTGCGCTATCATCTCATCTGTGGTTTGCTGTCTTTCAACAACATGTGTGTGTGTGTGTGTGTGTGTGTGTGTGTGTAGTCGCTGCAGGCCTCTGTCAAGAAGTGTTGCCATAGGGACACCTAAAATCCAGAGCTTTCAGGTGAGTCCATCCTTATACTTTACATACATCTACGTGTTTGTCAGTGTTTGTTACAATCACAGAATAATGAAAGACAACATTCATCTGAAGTGTCACATGTTTAACCTCCTGCCATCATGTCAGGATGTCAGATACAGGAATATCACAACTATCAACTTATGGTTTCCTTTAAGTATTTTATTTTTTAAATTTAACCCGAGAATACAATATGTAGTATCTTTTGACAGTTTTTTTTATGGTGGTTTTTAATGACCTGGACAACAATAGGTACTTAGGATTAGGCCAGTCGTAATTAAACCCAAGACGTTTTACTTACTCTCCTATGGTTAAGGAAGTCTTCAGGAAATGAATGTACATCAATGTAATGTCCTCTGAAGTCATGGAAACCAGTGTGTGTGTGTGTGTGTGTGTGCAGGTGAATGTTAACATCCTGGAGGCCCAGAGGCTGGTTGGTGTGAACATCAATCCTGCAGTTTTTATCAGACTGGGCGATCAGAAGAGACACACAGCAACACAGAAGTCCACCAACTGCCCCTTCTACAATGAGGTATTATAATGTCACACAGCAGAATGCAGTTCAGCCCAGTAGAATACAATGAAGTGCAATAAACACAAGACGTTTACGTCATCTCCTCTGTCAGAACTTCCAGTTTGAGTTCCAGGAGGCTCCACAGCTCCTCTTTGATAAAGTCATAGAGATCAAGGCAAGTTCCATTATACTTTATCTGCTGTTACTATGGTGACAGGCGTGGACATGACCATTTTAAACACCCGTAATGTCACCTGCTCTTAGGTGTTCCACAGGCGGACTCTGGCTTTCCTGATGACCCACATTGGAACATTTAAGATTGACATCTCCACTGTTTACAACCAGCCAGGTAAAGAACTGCTCACACCGTAGAACTCTGATTAAAAATACTTACTGTCCTCTCATGTCTCATATCTGAACTCTCTGCATGTCCAGACCACCGCTTCTACCAGAAGTGGGCTCCCCTCACTGACCCGGCTGACACCAGGTCAGGGATCAAGGGTTACGTTAAAGCTAGTCTCAGTATTCTGATGAAGGGAGACACAATGAACATGCCGAGTGTGCTACCGAGCTCAGCGTCCGGAGTCAGTGACGACATAGAAAGGTCAGTAATCGAACACACAGTACACAGCTCTTAATGAAGGACAAAGATCAGAGACAGACACAATGGTTCAAGTCATTTATCCGCATCTGCAATGAAGCACAGTGCATACAAATGTATTAGAACACTACCCAATGTAATGTTTATGCCCCAGCTGCTAAAATATAGTTATTATTGTTATCCACGAATTTCCAAATGTAAGTTGTTTTTTTTTGTTTGTTTGTTTTTTTACAAAAACAATAACATTTCTAGTTTTAAAGTTTTTATTTTCTAATTTTCTCATTTTCTCATTTCTCAACTACACACTGTTCAAATGAGATAACAACTTCAATGTGTATCACCTGAGGTGGTAGATGCTGATCGGATCATAAAAAATAAGGAACTTGGGGAGGATTCCATCGAGCTAATTTTGTTGATTCTCATGATTCCATCATGCCGGAGGAACCACATTAATAATCATTGTGAATACAGGCATAACCAGTGTGAGCAGCTCTGGGTTCTGATGTTGTTATTCTTGTAGGAACCTTTTGCTTCCTCGAGGCATGGCCTCTGAGCGTCCGTGGGCACGTTTCCGCATCCGCATCTACAGGGCAGAGGGTCTGCCCACCATGGATGCCGGTCTCATGGCTAAGATGTCAAAGGTCACTGACAGGACAGTCTTCATTGACCCTTATGTACAAGTGACCTTTGCAGGACAACAGGTACTCGGATGAATGCGGTGTGTGTAACACTGTGTTGTTGGCTATGTTTTCCTTCATGATGCAGAAGCGTGCATTGCTCTCAGCCGCGGTGAATCTACTTATATATCTGTCTAGGGTGAAACATCAGTCGCCAGCGCCACCAGCTGTCCAGATTGGAATGAGGAGATCAACTTTATTGAGCAGTTTCCTCCTCTTGCTCAAAGAATCAGAGTCCAGATCCTTGATGACGCCAAGATGGGAGACATTGCCCTGGCAACACACTTCCTAGACCTGCTGCAGATTTCTGACCCCACCAGGAATGGTACGGTGACTAACAGTGTACACATGCTGAATAACGTGATGGAGTTTTAATTATAATTTGAATTGCAGCTTAAAAGCAATCATTTACGAGGGTGAGTACTGTAGTGAGTATGACGTGATTGTTGGTAATGTTGTTTAATGATAATGTTAGTTGTAAGATAATGTGGAATATGTGTAACTGTACAGCTTTTACATACCTATTGCCTTAATTTAAAATGATTCTATCTTTTGACTGCAGGGTTTAACCCCACTTTTGGTCCAGGTTGGGTCAACCTGTATGGTTCTCCGCAGAACTCCACCCTCGGAGATGTCCACCAGGTAAAACAAGACAACATTTATATAAAGACCTTTGAGTTAAAGGTCTAATATGTAATATTTGAGCAGCACTAGTTGTCACATTTTTCTTTCCTGTATTCTCTATTTACATAATGAATATTTGTTCCCTGATATCTTTAAAATCCTGCCTATTGGACCCTTAAACAAACAACATATTCATGTCTTTCCCCAAATGCTAAACTCAGAGGCTGTATGTGATAAAAACATACTAATTCAGACTAACCCTCATGTTTCCTCTCCAGGCTTTGAACCAGGGTCTGGGTAAAGGAATATTTTATCGTGGTCGAATCCTCCTCGCTCTTTCCGTGGAGGTTTACTCCTCACCATCTGCTGCCATGGGAGATACAGCCTTACTTAATCTGGGAAAGGTAACCCCCCCCCCCCCCCACCTCATTTTCCATGACTATTGGGCTTTGTGGACACTCATAACATCCCTGTGATTAAGTCTCCCCTGATCTCTTATGTCACTGACTCCTATTTGCCTGTTTTCAGCTGAAAGGGACACTTGGAAAGCTGGGACTGAGGAAGAAGAGGAGCAGCAAGAAGAAAGATAAGAATGAAGGTCAGTCTGCCGAGGACAATGTGGAGAAATATGAAGTTAAAATACAAGACAATGGGTGTAGTTTCCTACCATCATTTGAAAAAGTTGGTAGAGGATTGTAATATTGACCTCTGTTTCAGCATCCGTTTTTGAAAACAACAAAAGGGATGTGAAGGAGAATTTGCCTAAAACCCTCGAGGGGCTTAAAGGTGGCATTCTCCAGGAAGCAACTCATTCATTAATAAATATTGAGTATTAAGTATCGAGCCGACAGAATAAATGATTTTAGAACGTTTTTTGAAGTATGCAGGAGCTATGTATGGACTATGTATGAAATTGATGGCTAGAAATATAGAAAAAATGAGAAAGGATTATTTTTAGGGTACTGTGGACAAATCTCTTCAGTGATCTAAAGGTGTTTCATTTGATAAACGGCCAGTTTATGAAACAGAGGCTGAGAGGAATGTCTTTGATGCACACAACAAATGATTCTCAGGCCTAGTTTCTGAGTCGTACTAGTCCAGAATATGACTATGAAAGGAAAAAACATTGTGTCTATGTCAGAGTTTAACATCTAGACTCCAGCACTGAGACACACTTTCACGCTGGTCCTGCTCAGATCAGGTCATTCTCACGGACACACTCGTCAGCCTCATCACTGAGCCCATATTCAGATGAAAACATGGACACCAGTTTCATCTTTAAGCCTTGACGACAGTGATAACTGCTAAATTAAATAATCCTGTGAAGACAAAGAACAGTTGCTTGTTGTTTTCTCCAGCATCGATGTCTGCCGGTGGTTTGGCGGGTGACTCAGGGGAAGCAGGAGTTGAGGTACCAGAAGTTATTACCGTGGAGACTGAGACGATCCACCCTCTGCCTCAGGTCAGTGCCCTCATCACTAACACCATCTAATATAGATTTGTTCTGTGCAGAGGGTTTTTGTCATTATCTTGGGTTCATTATCTTCTTCTTTGCTATTGAATTCACCATTTTTTCCATTTGTTCCATTCCTGTTAAATTTTGTGTTGATGTAAAAAGTGTTGTTTCAGTGATTCTAGTCACTTCTAGATAACTGCTTCTGGTTCTTATAAGTTGCGGATGAGTAAAATGAACCCAGCACTTCTACTTCACAATGACAAGAAATACTTTAAACCCTCTGCTGATTTGGAAGGACTCACAAAATGAAACATATGAGTCCACGTGTCCATGTTCTGCAGTTTTTTTTTTATACTTTTTTAAATTTGTCCTCCTCAGGGTTTTCTGGGGGACATTGAAGAGTTCCTGCTGTTTGCATCTTTGTTTGAAATCACAATGATAGACCCATCTGTGGGAACGAGACCACTGACCTTTGAACTCTCAATAGGTAAATGGTGTATTCTATTGGCTTCTTTTCCACTATACAGTTATTAGCACAAAAAACAAAAACTAGTAGAGTCTAGTAGAGCCATGCTGCAGTATGTTGTAATAACCAAATGTGTTATTTTTAACAACCTTTTACTCTGTTTTCTGTGCAGAGATTGGTTGAATTAGTTAAATGTTGAATTAGTTAAATACTGTTATTTCTACATGTGCAAGAAAGAGGCTGCCAGTGGATATACTTAAAAACTAAGTGTGTCAGACTCAGACGAATGTAAAACTGTCGTAGATGAAAATTCATATAAATGTTCATATAAAGAGCAGTTATTGACTTTGTTGGATGTGAATGTGTTTACCAGCTGTTCTGTCGCTTACAGGGAATTATGGTAAAATGGTAAGGGTTGGTAAATCAAAGAAGAGCCAAAGCAGGGAGGACCTTCAACGGAGCAGGGAGGAGCTGAGGAGTAGCAGGGAATCTCTGTATGAGGATGAGCAGAGTCTCCTGGAGTCAGAGGACGAGCTGGACAGAGAGGATGTGCTGAGTCTCGAACCTGAGATCAGATCAGTGTCTGATGCTATGAGACCGCAGCCCACTGAGTACGACAGGTAAATAACCATGTCTGCACCTACTCGGGTTACGAGACCACAGTCTATCCATCCATGTTTTTCCCATTTTTTTCCATTTCCACTTTAACAAAACGTGGAGGTAAGGGGTTGTGCTTTTGGAAAAGTAACAGGAAACAACACCCACCTACTCATTCTATCAAAATGGTGTACAAAAAGAAGAAACTGGACAAAAAAACAACCTAAATCTCTATCCATAACACCCAGGTCTTAACAGGGTCATGGACCTTTTTGGTCAACTGAAGGTCATTCTCCATGTCAATCTGTCTTTCCTTCTGTCTGTGTCTCCAAGGTCATTCCAGTGTATTCCCCTCCAGCCCCCCTCCATTAAACAGAAGCCCTGTCTGTTTGTCTGGACTCAGTTTGAGGATCACAGTTTTCGTCTCTATCAGGCAAACTGGCTCAGCAAGACGGCAGACAGACTGGTACGAGACGATGTCTTTGAAGAACAATGATGTGGTGTGTTATCTGGCCTCGTCAACAAACTGTGGACATGTCTTGTCTTCATTGCTTTCTGCTCCCTGTGTAGGAGATTGGTCTCAATGAGGTAGAGCGACTCCTGAGAAGACCGAGGAGTAAAGCAAAGGAGCGCCTGGTGGAGGTGCTGCTGGAGCTAGTGGTCTCCTGCAAGTCAGTTTACTCATTTTGAGTAGAATGTGATTTGACATGTTTTGATTTGTCATCGTGATCATCTCGCTGTCTGTCCCCCCCCATCTGTCTTTACCTGGTTGTCTATTTGTGTCTTTGCAGGCAGTTTAATGTGTTTGGTGCTAGAAAGTCTCAGTCTCGTCCCAACCACCTCGACAGATGCAGGAAGGAATTCATCAAGAAGAACTTAGTGAGTCTGTTCTCGCCTGTGCCTATCACCACTGTCTACTTTCCTATCTCTCTATTACTTTTTTTGTAAACTGGATGTATGATCTGTCCTCAGGTCCTGTTGGCCAGACAGGCAGTGAGAGCCAGACGGAGGTTAACTAGAAAGAACACCAATCAGCGTTTGATGGATAGCAGAAAACTCCTGAAGAAACTCCGCTTTCTGACAAGAGAGGTCAGAAAGAGGTCACTGTAGGCCGCCATAAAGATAAATCTTTGCCATAAAGACATGCATCTCATGTTACAAAGATGCATGTTACAAACATGCATCTTTGTAACATGTTACATGTTACAAAGATTGTAACATGTAACATGTATTTTATGTGAGGTCTGACATCCACGCCACTCTCTCTCCAGCCCCAGAATACCATCCCAGATGTGTTTCTGTGGTTACTGAATAAAAGCAAGCGATTGGCCTATGTCAGGATCCCTGCCCACTCCATCTTTTTCTCACTGGTGGAGGAGAAGAGGGGGAAGGACTGTGGTCGAGTCACGACCTACTACATGAAGGTATATTAAAATCATCCATGATACACACACAGGAGTTCTAACACTAAAATCACTCAGATTCTCACCATGGTTCACCGATCTGTCTCTTCATTTCATTCAGTTTCTTAAATCACAGATTGCGTGTACTGCCTTGTGAGTGAATCCATTGGTTCGTCCATCGATAATATTCACCATCCTGTTTCTGACATTTCTGATGGTATTGCTTAACAGAGGAATCTTACCCATCACTGAAGTTGATATTTTGAAATGCACATCACACTATTGACTCATCATCCACTCACACACATATGTGTGTGTGTGTGTGCTGTCAACAGACTTTTTTCCACAGGTAAAAGAAGAAAAGGGAGTCAGATTTCAGAATAAATGTACAACCTTTTTGGTGATGAAGACTATTTGTATCTCAGTATGAATTTCCAGGTATTTACAAATTATTTAGTGAAATTCTCAGGCATAATTTAAAAAGATGACAAGAATGCCACTCCTTTCACAAATGTATTCATGCTGTGCTTACAGTGCAGCATGCATTATTTAAATGCATGTGGCCTCACTCCTTCCCCTCGCTACAGTTTGTGAGCCACTAGCATAAAGCATTCTGTCTCATAATCATCCAGTATGGAACATTTTGCAAAAGAAAGAGTTGATTAGCAGAAATCCAATAAAAGTCAAATTTGCATTTTATATTTACTTTTGGCAAGAGCCTTGCTTTATGGAGAATGTCTCATAAAATGTCCTGGAGGTCTGTACAACAGCCTAAATGGACAAACCATGCAAAGCTGCCTTTTTGAAGCAAATGTTTACTGTACAAAGGAAGAAAAATGACGTCCTGATGCAAAGGCCACTGTAGTTCCCTGACATGTGAGGGAAAAGCGAGGGCTGAGCAGAGGAGTCTCACTAATTCTTACACACTAGACCTTTAAATCATGGAGAACACTTGCTTTTTGTTGTTTCATACATAAAATCCTAGACATCCTAGATCTTTGCTCGTCGTTCTGTCTCCAAAAATCTTTTTGTCAAAAATGAAAAACTAAAAACATCAGTGACACGCTCACAATTCCTTCTCTGCACTCATTAGTATGTGTGTTTCTCTGTCGTCTCAGTCTCCAGGAAGTTCGGCAAGTGAGATCTTTGCAAAGCTAGAGGTCTACATGTGGCTCGGTTCTGCCAAGTACAGTAAAGAGGCCACCAACTCTTTGCCGGAGGAGTTCCTGCCTGTGTATGCAGAGGAGGAAGAAGAGGAGCAAAATCTATCTCTGGAGGGGAGGAGGAAGCTTCCTGTTAGTCTGTCCTGTCAGGGTAAGTGAGCGCACTTCCTCCACCATTTTGTCTGTCGTTAAAATAAATGTCTGTCCAGATTTAGGCAAGTAGTGACTGGTGGTGACATCCCCCATGAGATGAAACGTTCTGAAGCCTGTAGACATGGTGTTTGTTACAAATAAACATTCAACTTTTTGGGGATTAGCATAAATAAAGAAAAAGTTTTATTCACTAGATGGTGCCAAGTGCTCACTCTCACTAGAGTTGTGTGAGCGTATCGCAATAAATGATTTCGCAAATGTTCAGTATTTCGCAATATTGTGGTAATAACGTATCGTGGTGTCTCTGGCGATTTCCACCCCTAGTGTCCACTCATATGCTGTCCTTTATCATGTAGTTTCCTCTAAATGGGAACACAATCTACAAAACTGGCATTGTGTTCTATTCAAGAAAACCTGAAACTAGTGATTATGGCCATTAACTATTAGTATACTAATTTCCCGGTTGCTATTCATTATATTTCGTGAGTTTCCCTCCAATGGCAAACCAGTGGAGAGACTACATCCACTTTCTCCCAGCCTGTGAGTTCAGGTGATGGTAAATCTCTTCTTCTCTGCAGACAGCAGGTACTTCCAGTTACGATGTCACCTGTACCAGGCACGTGGCCTGATGGCAGCTGACAGCAATGGCCTGTCTGATCCCTTCGCCAAGGTCCTTTTCTCTACCCAGTGTCAGGTCTCCAGGGTAGGTACACAAACATTCAGCTGTTCATTTATTGTTAGGTGTCTTCAGATTCTAAATATTACAATCCATGACCTGTGAAACCTCTTTGTGTGTGTTTGTGTGCGTTCTCAGATGCTGACGGACACACTCTCTCCAGCCTGGTGTGAGTGTCTGTTGTTCGACAGAGTCCTGCTGGAAGGAACGAGAGAGGAACTGGAACGAGATCCACCTCTCATCATTATCAACATCTATGACTATGACTCAATGGTAACGCTGATGTTCTTGTGATTATTTTCTTAGCTTTATCCCTCGTACGTCATAATAGCCTCTGTGTGATAATGTGTTCGAGCAGGGAAGTCCGAAGCCACTGGGCCGAGCGTATGCAGAGCCTGAGTTCAAAGCTGTGGAGCAATTTTACCGAAGACCCTCCCTCCGCTTCTTTGACATCAGCAAAGGCAGGGCCCCTGCCGGAGAACTGTTGGCTGCCTTCGAACTCATCGAGCTGGACTACTCTGGGTTTGGAGAGGTAAGACTCATCAAACCAATCAAGTATACCACACTTTGTAGCTGAATTAGAGTATTTTCTGGACTCTCAACCTGTGTATTGCCTTACAGAGGCTCTGAAATGTAGAAGCTAGCATTGTATTTCCTTCTCTTGTTGCAATTTTTACATGAATTTGTGGATTAAACCATTGAACATTTCCAAAAACATAGTATTTCTACATTCAACAACCAAATGAACTTAAAGTTGTCATAACCCGGACTTGCCCATTTAAACACACGTTGTGCCCAAGTTTATTCCATATACTGAACCAGAGAAATCCTTGTCCCTGCAGCCCTGTCTCCCCAGCAGTGTGGAGCCTCAGGAGCTGTCCTACATGGAGGATCAGAAATGTTACATCATCCCAGCAGGAGTCCGACCTGTTCTGAAGACCTTCAGGATCGAGGTCTGACACACCACACAATAAATACGCACACTTGGACATGTTGCACATGTGTTTATGTCTCGTGTGTGTAACCAGATGTATAGGACCAAGAATGCGGTCAAAAAAAGCACACAAAAGAGGGGTTTAAACAGTGACAGGCAGAGGATGGATCCTTTTTCAGGATGGTTGAGTAGATGAACCTGGAGCACAGGAAAATAGAAACTAAATATTCCACAAAAGACATCAAGAAGAATCAGCTTTGTAGGTGTGTCACATGCTTGGCTATCAATAGATAAATGACGTGATTTTATGAAAACAGTGTGAGGAGCTGTGTTTTTTATGCTGTGGAGACCAGAGTCCTAACAGTAATGGAGCACCAGACTTACAGGATGCTGCCGGTGTCTTTGTGTGTGTGTGTGTGTGTGTTCAGGTTTTGTTCTGGGGTCTGCGCGAGCTGAAGAGGGTGCAGCTGTTTGAGGTGGAGCGCCCTCTGGTGAGGGTGGAATGTGCAGGACGTCAGCTGGAGTCCGAAGAGATCGACAGCTACAAAGCTCATCCCAACTTTAAAGAGCTGGTCCGCTACATTGACGTGGTCAGTTTCTGTTACTAATATTAGAATAACAAGTGCATGTATATGGAATAGAAACACAACTAATGTCCTCTCTCCTGTTTTTACTTTCTGGTCCTCTCAGGAACTGCCAGAGCAGTCCTACCTCCACCCTCCCCTCACTGTGTTTGTGGTTGAACATCGAGCCTTTGGTCGCCTCGCTCTTGTTGGGTCTCATGTGGTCCAGAGTCTTATGGAATATGCCCCACCTGAGCTGGGCGGGGGAGCAGAGGAGGAAGATGAGGAACCTAAGCGAAAAGGTAAAGAGATACCGAACTAGTGATGATGGTAGTCATTTGTTTGAAATCCCTATTGCATCATTCATGTAATTGCTGTTTCATATCAAACTTCATGTTCTAAAATGGAACATATAATGAACAATAATATACAGAAAAGCAACAATATGGTGTTATTGTAATAATATCTCACTGTTACCACACTACTACCTTGTTATAACTAAGGTGAAAATAATTTTAGAAATAAGATGATTAATGTCGTCATGTCCCCTTCCTATTTCAAAGATATTACCATTACAGTACATTACTATGCTGTCATTTAAAGACATAAACATAGCTGTCATTCTCTTTTTTAACATAACCTGTATACAATGCAATAAGTGTAAGGAGTGACTCCCATCTATAGGAAAAATGTGTTGAATGAGGTTTACGCTGCAGCAGAGACATGGCTACCTACAACATCATTTTTGGATGGAGCTGTGATGTCATAACAACTTCGTGTGAATCTTTCCGATGAGATCAGCAATGTCCTCTGCAAGTGACAGTTGAGTAACCATTTGATTCAATGCATTGTTTCAATTGACACACTTTCTTTGCCAGTTTCTTTAGCAAAACAGGACTCGGGGAAGAGGAAAAGCACTCTCACATCATTGAGGAAAATGGGATTAAGCACCCTGTCATTCAAACAGTCAAGGATTCCCTTCAACCCCATGACGCTGGTTCGTGTACATATGTTCATCTCCCGTCTGTTCATTTAAAATACCAAAAAAAAGAAAAGTATAACCATAAATGATGTTGCCCCGTCCCTTCAGTTTCATGGGAAAAAAATGAATAAGAAGGGGGAGGGGCTGGAGGAGGAGCTGCCAGAGAAGGAGGAGTTGGACTGGTGGTCGAAATACTACGCTTCCCTGAATGAGCTGGAGAGAGAGGTGAGAATGTGTCGATAATCTTTCAGTAGTACCACGGTATTCTTTGAATTATTAATAAAAGAACAAATCCAGTGGTAACTTTAACAAGAATGATAATGAATAGCCCACAATAATTTTGTATAGAAACACTAAATTAGAAGTCAGCCAGTCAGTGTGACAACATAAATAATCACCACAGAAGCAAATCTTCCTCCCTTGTTCTTGTAATTTTATTGTATTTCCATTAAAGTTTGTTGCATTGCATTGTATGAAAAATTAAGTTAAGCTTTGTTTTTAGACTAGAAATATAAAGATCACTGCAGAAGAAAATGACATGTTAATAATGAATTTCCTTACACAGAACATTGTGTAAAATTCATCTTTAAAGAAGAAGAATATACTCACAGAGCTCATTCACATAAACAATCTGTTGACTGTCTGCAGGCTGCTAAGCAAGAAGAGACGGAGGAACAAGCAGATGCAGGTACAGCTCAGCTGTGTTATTTCAGTCATATTTGTCATGAGCATTGTGCTGTAATTCCCATTATGATATTTTATGTTGTATCCATATGATAAGCTAATAATAAACTCATTAAAATGCATTTGTTTCACTTGAACACACATAATAAGACGAGGATACTCATGGCTGAATTAAATACTCATTTTAGTTTGCCAGGAGTTTTTGCTTTGTTGTCATTGATAAATAAGGCTGTGACATGACAAAATGTGACATATTTAAGAAGTCTTTATTAGCTCTGAATGCACCGTTTTGCTCTGAAATATAGTGTATCTACTTGCAGTTCTGTGAATTTGTAAAACTCCAAATATAGTTCACTGAAGTGAAAGGAAAACAATGTTTCCACATGAGATCATTTATCTTCTTCGATAATTTATCTTGATTAAGGAGGTACGTGGCCAAAAGTATTTGGAGGAGCATTGAGACTATACTTTATATTGTATTGTATTATATATGTGGGGAAAGGCCTTTGTGAAAACACAACATTATATTGAGAAATACGAAACAGTAAAGTCAATACTAAAAAGGGAAAACATGATCATACAACCATACTACAAATGAAAGATTTGAAAGGCAATGGCAAGACAACAATGGTAATATTTCTTTTTTGTTCAGATGCAGTGAATCTGTCAATGGAAAACTTCGATGACGAAGAGGAGGACGAAGTGGTGGTGGTTGAGATTGAACCTCCAAAACGCAAGGCAATTGCTACACTGAAGGTGAGTGAGATCTTAACTCTGACCTGAAGGATGCAATTTAGCATTCTGAGGCCAATCCTGGTTGCCCAGTATGCAGATGAAATCGGCCTCAGTGGAAATCACAGTACAATCATTCCTCATTCATCCACTGTGCCTTGTGAGACTGCATCCACAGGTCCATACCCAAACTTAGTGTTGACTAAAACAAAGTCATTCTAAAACATAATTTGAAGGAGACTTTAACACAGTGTTACCCAAGGACCTGGACTTCAACAGACTTCCAATCCACTTGAATCCACTTTACATTAGTGGCACAGTGGTAGCTTACTAGACCTGGTTATTTTGAATATTATTTGGACCTAGTCTGATTCTGGTCCAACATCAGATCTTGCATATGAACAAGTTTAGGGATGAAACACAGTTTTCCTCAGACTCAGTCATGATATTGGCAGAAAGGCAAGTGAAGACAGAACATCTTTGGAGTTACTGTAATTCTTTTCTTTTAAATGTCTGCCTGTGTGTGTGTGTGTGTACTCAGCTGTACAGTGGTGATTTGGAGTCAGAGTTCAGTCAGTTTCAAGACTGGCTGCAAATCTTCCCGCTGTACAAAGGCAAAGCAAGTGGTGAAGACGAGGACGAAGATGAAGGGGAAAGGATGATGGGGAAATACAAGGTAATGCAGATGGAGAGATGTTTGCGTGTTAGTCTGCCTCTTCCTCCAGTGTTATTACACTGTGCCCTCTCTCTCCTCAGGGATCCTTCCTGGTTTATCCGATTGATGCAGAAGATGGAGAAAACACTCACTGTCAGATCACAGATGGAATCCCCAAAAATTCCCCAATTAAAGTCTTAGTTCGGGTTTACATTGTTAAGGTACTTGTCTCTGTCTAATCTTTTATTAAATCCTTGTTAGTCTATTTACAACGTTGTTACATTTAAGGCATTCAGGGTTGCTTATAGATCTAAATTATGTGAGCTAGCTGCAATTAAAAAAAACTTGTTTAAATAAAATTTCCATATGTTGACTTTATAATGCTATTATTTATTTTATAATTAAACCCAGTTGATAAAGTGTGTTCTTCTGTAAGTCTTACATTTCTGCTCTTCTCCCTCTGTTTGTGTCCAGGCTAACAGTCTGGCTCCCACAGACCCGAATGGCAAAGCTGACCCCTACCTTGTCCTCAAAGTCGGACAGCAGTGTCTCGACACCAAGGATCGATACATCCCCAAACAGCTCAACCCCGTGTTTGGAGAGTCAGTATCTGTCTGTACCACATGGACCTTTTGAACCATTTGTTTGTGATTGTCTGACTCTAACCGTCTGACTGCATCTTTCAGGGTCTTTGAGTTCAACGTATCTTTCCCATTAGAGACGGAGCTGGCGATCATGGTGATGGACCATGATCTTGTGGGCTCTGATGACGTCATTGGTGAAACAAGGGTTGACCTTGAGAACCGATTCTACAGCAAACATAGAGCTTGCTGTGGTCTGGCTCTCTACTATGACACGTTAGTATTACAACAACAACATGACTTGTTACACAGTCCAGCTTAAGGCTGGACAAAGGAGGGACGTTACCAAAAAGATTATTATACAGACATGACATGGAAATCAAAATAAAGATGACTGCCACTAGTTTGTATGGTCCAGCACAGAGAGGGTTGTTCACGGGGGTTATATAGTGCCAGAACTGAAGCATGTACAGAATGTAACTTAAGAAAAACACATACAAAGTATAACTAGGACTAGAACTACAAAACCATACTACCAGCAATAACATATCAATATCAAATTCTGACATTAGTGCTAAAACTATGACACAAAACTGCCAAATCAGAACTAACACTACGCTGTCTTTCTCCAGTGATGGTTACAATATGTGGCATGATGCCAAGAAGCCGTCCACCATCTTAACTGAGCTCTGTAGGGAAAACAGCATCCCACCTCCAGAGTACAGGACACATGAGGTCAAAATCCTCAACAAGATCTTCAAAATCCCACCTGATGCAGTACCTGAAGGTAGGACTGACAGACAAGTCAGGTCTGTGAACACACATGCACAATACTATACCGTCTTTACCAGCTCTAACATGACAAATACTTATAACTGTTGTCATCAGTTCTGTTAAAGAAGAACGAGCTCTCTCCAGAAGAGGAAGAAGAGATAGAGGAACATGCAGCCCTGAGTGTGTTGCAGCGCTGGGGAGAAATGAAAGAGTTCCTCCCCGGTGCCTTCTCTCTGGTTCCAGAGCACGTGGAGATCCGGTCCCTGCAGAACCAGGACAAACCTGGACTGCCACAGGTGATCATAACACAAACAACATTAATCTAGATCAGTCACAACAACATGACTGACAACACAATGCCACAATGCCACTGAAATATGTGTATGTGTATGTGTGTGTGTGTGTTGCAGGGTTTCCTTCACATGTGGGTGGACATGTTTCCTACTGATGTTCCTGCCCCGCCCCCCATTGACATCAAGCCCCGACAACCTGAAAGGTAGGTCAACACACTGTTGCACACTGTAGATTATAATAAAATAGAACATAGTAGAGGGCTACACGGTTGGTGTAGTGGTTAGCATTTTTGCCTTTGCAGCAAGAAGAACCAGGTTTGTGACCCGGTTGGATCAAGGGCCTTTCTGTGTGGAGTTTGCATGTTCTCCCTGTGTATGCGCGGGTTTTCCTCCCACAGTCCAAATACATGCAGATTTGGGGATTATGCAAATTGGACACCCTCAATTATTTGTCTATGTGTTGGCCCTGTGATGGACTGGCGACCTGTCCAGGGTGTGTCCCGCCTTTTGCCCTAGGTCAGCTGGGACTGGCAACCCTCATGTGGAGGATAAAGGAGTAAAAGACGGATGGATGGATGGAGAACATAGTAGAGAGGAAAAAAAAGATGTGTATGTAATCTTTTGTTGTGTCTATGGCAACAGGTACGAGCTGCGGGTAATCATCTGGAACACAGACGATGTGTTTCTTGAAGACATCAACCCGTTCACGGGTGACCCCTCCTCCGACATCTACATGAAAGGGTTAGATCCACGCACATATTTTATCCATTTATTATTATTATTATTATTGTTGTTTTAGCATTAACTAAAATAATGGTAAAATCAGGAGCAGGTAGAGATGTCTTCAGCTGGCTCAGTGTTGTCTTCTCTGTGCAGATGGATAAAGGGACTCGACGGACAGAAACAGGAGACTGATGTTCACTTTAACTCTCTGACTGGAGAAGGAAACTTCAACTGGAGATTTGTGTTCCGCTTCGATTATCTTCCTACTGAGGTATCATCACGTTGCCTCATCCTAACCCTAACCACTGCTTACTAACGACATCCCTGATGCTAACCTAAAACTAAAATCAGGATTTCACCTTCAACACGGTCAATTAAATGTGCGAGTCTGGTGAGCCTCTGAGGAGCTAAACCAATGCTGTTTGTTCATATTGTGGTTTTAATGGTAACTCTGCAGCAAACAAGTCATAGAATTTTACTAATAAAAAGTACATTTCTTGTCCTGCAGAAAGAGGTGGTTTATAAGAAGAAGGAGTCCTTCTTTTCTCTGGAGCAGTCAGAGTTTCGACAGCCTGCTGTTCTGACACTGCAGGTGTGGGACTATGATCGCATTTCAGCCAACGACTTCCTGGGTAAGACTTTTTACTGGAACGCACATATGTTAGCATCTTAATTACCTCCGCGTCCACATGTGTAAGTCAGGAAAATCTGTGTGATTCTGAATCTGTGTCCAGTTGTACAGCTCTGCTGCAGTGTTGTTCTTCTGCCCCAAAATTATCTTCCTTATTCCTTTTTTGCTGAATTTCTTTTTATTTTATTGCTGTTCAAGCTGTAGTGTGTAAACCATTGTCAAATTAGTTGACACAATTAGGATTTTCTTCTCGGTTCCACTCGACTCTCTGTGTTTTTCAGTATAGCAGTGAATAGAACAGATTCACCAAAACCCTTGTGTGAATGACACTTGGCCACTGTCATCCTCTTTCTCCTGCTCCTCATCATCACTCCTTTGTCCCTTCTCGTCCAGGCTCCATTGAGCTGCGTCTCGGCGACATGGTGCGACCGGCAAAGTCGTCCGCTCAGTGTACGATTGAAATGGCAAAGGATCGGGCAAACCCCCGATTCTCCATCTTTCGCGCCAAGAAGATGAAGGGCTGGTGGCCACTGACCCGCCTGAAGACGGCCGAGGACTTCGAGAAGGAGGAGAAGGAGAAGCAGGCCAAGAAAAAGAAAGGCAAGAAGAGCAAGGACAGGAGAAGCAAGATGAAGAAGGAGCAACTCCAGTACACTGACAGCAATGGCAACACTTTCCTGTTAATGGTACAAAAAAACAACAATAACATACTTATGCTAAAGCTAACTCTGCCCCACAGATGTTTGTATCTTTATTTATATTTAAATATTATGTGTGTGTTTGTGTGTTTGTTTGTAAAGGGAAAGGTGGAAGCTGAACTTCAGCTTGTGACACTGGAGCAAGGGGAGGCCAACCCTGTGGGGCGGGGCCGCAAAGAGCCCGAGCCTCTGGACAAACCAAAGTACAGCATGCACACACACACACACACACACACACACACACACACACACACACACATACCTGCTGGTTTTGCATTCTTTGTGTGGACACTCATAGACATAATTCCCTAGCCAGTTAGCCTAACCTTAACCATCACAACTAGATGCCTAACCCTTACCCTAACATAACCACAATCCAAACCTAATTCTAACAGTAACCCTAAAGCCAGGTCTTAATCCTCAAAAAGCCTGTTAAAGTTGTGTGGACCAGCAAAAATGTCCTCACAAGGTGAAATGTCCTCACAAAGATATTGCTTAACAATTGGGCCACACAAT